>NC_052050.1:82471689-82684189 GCF_903992535.2 Arvicola amphibius | reverse complement strand
CCAGGGCATGATCTACATATGTATACATGTTTATATATGTGCACAATGTTCATACTCTTTACTATGACACATGCTTTTTATTACCTCCCTGAAGTGTAGCGAAAACAGTCAACATGGGAATTGTTAAGCGTAGTCCAGTATAGCACTAAGTGCCATTATCTCATGATGATATAAAGAGGTGCGAGGGGACATTATTATGCTTGTCAATCTTATACTCTTATTTTTTTACTATTATTTTGTTTAAATGAGGTACACTTGTTTTGTTGTATTTGTGTTTTACTAATAATGACAGACTCTAACCTTGATATTCTTGACTGCCATATTCGGATGCTTGCAAATTTCTTAGCTCACAATACCCTTTGTGTGCTAGTGAAATTCTCATAATGCCTTTAGGGCAAGAGAATTACCTAACAATTCTGTAGAGTATGCAGATGGGCTCAAATAACAGTAGAATTTAGGTAGAAGTTCTCCTCTATCTTTTGAGCAGTTAAAACATCTTCCTCATTTCTTCAACCCAAGTTGTGATCTGTAAAATTACATAGTTTGAAGTGTTAGTGCCAAAAGCTCTTTAAATATTTGTTTGTGTTAATGAATTTTAATTACTATAGCTTTAAAAGGTCATAATTTGTGCTTCTGGTCAACTCTTCTGCATGCTGACTTTCAGAATGGACAGGTTAAACAACTGGCCAGCTCATGGATTATTTGTAATATTTCTTTTATATGCACTACTCTATTATTATGTTTTAAGGTCCTCAAACAGATTACATCTTAAGATTCAAACTGCAGAAGTGTCTTGACTCCATATTTCGCCGAATTTTCTGTGCTAAGCTATCCACATACCTCTCCGAAGGAGACCAAAGTATTAGTGTAATCTTTATTTATTCTCATTCTCTTTAAGAATTTTCCGTAAATCTTTCCGTACATCTTGTGAAATTCAGGAAACAGAATAAAAACAATGTTGCTGCTGTTTTAAGGATCTGTATGGAGAAAGACACACCAACAACCACAGGCTTCACGAACTGTTCAGATGATTTCTCCTTTTCTGGTCTTCCATAGACAGAATCCAGAAGCCACTTCTCTTTCAGAACAAGAAATGAAAGGTGGAGTCAGCTGAAAAAAGCACCAACTTTTTATAGATGAGAGGTGTGAGGCCAGGGGGCAAAACACTCTCCCTAAACAAGTTAAAGATGGATAAATACAGAATATTCCGACTTAGCGGAGCAGAAAGCTCCCAGGAAGCAGTACTGGGGTTAGAATCCTCGAGGGGTAGGAGATGAACCACTGGCCCAGTGTGAACGCTCCGAGCCTTAACAACTCCAGGAGGACCCAAGTGGGATCGTCCACATGTTTGTGAGTTTCATTCCAGAAATCCTACCAATTCTTAACGAAGCAAACTTCCCTATGCTTCTGCCAGGGGACTGGAAGAGAGAAACAATTCGAAACATACCACACCAGTCTGTTGTTGGCAAGACCTGCCCTCAGGAGAAACCATTCATCCAATGTCTCACCTGAAGAGAGTTTATCAGAAGTGGGTCCACCTGTGGATAGAGAATTAGCCACTCCAGCTCCCTCTAGCCTTTCACAAGGGGGAAGAAGGAGGAGCTCCAAGGTCAGGCCCCTCCAGCCTGGCAGGAAAGCATCCCCAAGAAGCAAGGTCAAGTTTGAGTCGAAGCATACAAGACTAACATTTCTCCCACTCCCCACTACAATTGTAAAAGGCCAGTTACATCAGTTTTGTTTAGCCAGAATGTCATACTGGCCTTTTAACCACAAAAATACAAAGTACAACAATAGTTGGAACATGTTAGAGTGATCAGGCTAGGATTTTTAAACACCGTGACCAAAAGTTTAAGGAACCGATAGGAAAAGTAGATGCTTGAAAATTAGTTGGATAATATAAGCAGAACTATTAAAAGCTAAAGAAGAATGTAAATGTAAAATTGTAAGAGAGGTCTCATATAATGTATCAGAAATGAAAAATGGCACTGAGAAGAAAAGCACCTGACCCTTAAGTGGAAGAGAAATTAAGACCTGTGCAGTTAATAGTAAATATTTAACACGTGTGGTGTGTCTGCAAGAAGGACCCGAGATTAGTTGAAGACATTGTGATTAAGAATTGTCCCGAATCAATCATAAGCGCCAAGCCACTGGGAAGCTTAGGGAACAACAATTAGAATGAATAGAAAAGAATAAAACTGATTGAAGCTTAGATATGGGCATACCACACTCAAATATCGGGACAAAATGTGATTAATTAAAAAACTCAGGACCTGTGGTGTAGCTCAGTGAAGCATGACCTCACATGTGAAAGTCCTAGGATCATTCCTCAGGATCAAATTTTTTTTAAAATGAATAAATAATACTGAACAAAAGCCAGAGTTGTTTTTTTTTTTTGTTTTTTATTTTATTTTATTAGTTTTGTACATAGGGTCGAAGGTAAGGGTTACAGTCGACTTGTTTTTAAGTCTTCATGTGTCCTACCTTGCTTTCTATTTTTGAGATAAAACTGCAGGACCAAATTGCAACTTGGGGAGGAAAGGGATAACTTAAGTAAGATTAAAGCTTACATCTGGGCTGAAGAAAATAAAGCAGTGACTCGGGCAGAAATCTGGAGGCAGGAACTGAACCAGAGACCATGAAGTGATGCTGCTTACTGACTTGCTTTCCCATGGATGCTCAACCTGCTTTCTTATATTGCCCAGATCACCTGCCCAGGACTTGACACTGTTGACAGAGAACTGGGCCTTTCTCCATCCATCATCAATCAAGAAAATGCCCTACACACTCCCCTACAGACCAATCTAATGGAAGCATTTCATATATTGAAGCTCCTTCTTCCCAAATGAACTTACGTTTTGTCCAATTGGCCAAGAACTAACCAGCATGCCTTCTAAGCAAGATTGCAGGCGATTAAAATATAAAGCTTTGTGAAAGATAAATCCACAAGCCTAGAATTCTACGCCCTGTGAAATTATCCATCAAAGTCAAAGAGAAATGAAGAGTTCATCAGATGAGCAAAATTTATGCTCCTCCCTTTCCAGGAACTGACTAGTAAGAAAGTCTAACATAAATTCAGCAGAGAGAAGTAAGCTGACATAGGTCAGAAGCCAAGTTAAATAAGGAGAGGACACATCAGAATAGGAATAGAAAAGGCTAAAATACAGTATTGTACCTTTTATTCTTAATTGGTCTAACACAGAGCAATTATGCAGAGTAATGCATCCACTCAATTATACCGAGATGTATATGTTGGTACACACAAGCATATTTACATTTAAATGCTGGGGTATTTTTTTTTGCTTGCATTTTTCATAAGATGTATACAGAACAATGTTATTTGAAAGTGAACATGGGTTAATTGTAAATATATATTTTATGTTTCAGGGCAGCAACTAGAAAAGAAAGTAGAATTGTCATATAACAAAGGAGATCAGAGAAATACAAAATGTTCCAGTAAAATTTCAAAAGGTAGAGAGAGTGAAGACAAATCTGTAAAACAGCATTGGGGATGGTCCCCCAACTCATCAGTAGTTACCCTAAGTCAAAGGTCTAAATACACCAGTTAAAAGATAGACATTATTAGATTGCACCAGAAGTGGAGAGGCAGTTGGGGGAAGGTCAGTGAAAGCACGGTTGAGTTCAACAGGACAGCCATCAACTGATTTGAATGGTGTTAACAAACTGCTTCATCCAATGAGAGTGGATTTTACATTTTTTAATAAGTCCTGGTTCAATGTTCTCTATGGCAGGCTATATCCTGGACCTTGAAGTATACCTGGACAGATTTAAAACAATAGAAATCACATAATCAATCCACATTGTATAGAAAAATTAAACTGAAAATCAATAATAGAAAGTTGACAGAAAATTCTAAAATATTAAAGTTTATGGGATTTATCATAATACGTTCATAGAGTGAAATTTATAGCACTGACTGTATATGTCAGAAGAGATGAGAGCTACACTCCCAATCTATTGCCGTAGGAAACCCGAAAGAAGGATAAACAAATTCAAAATTAGCAGGAAAAGAGGAAAGACGGGACGTTGCAAATACAATGGTCATTAATAGAGAAATTGAGCAAAATAAAATCGTTTTCTTGAAAAAAATCACTAAAATCAATTAGCCTGTGGCCTTAATAATGAAGGAAAAGTAAGGTTGCATGCAAGTTGCTAATATGAGAAAGGAAAAAAGGGATATCACTATAGATCAAGTAGATCATGATACAAAGTTAAAAAGGCAAAAACTACAGACACACAAAAGCTGGAAAGTCTGATTACCTAGATGAAATGTACCATTTTTACTAAAGACAATTTATCAAAACTCACAAGGAAAGAAAGAAACAATTTGAACTGGCTTGCATCCATTTAAGAGATTAAATGACTAACTGTGGACTGGTTCACGGGTGAATTCTACCAATCATTTAGGGGAAAATTATGCATTCCCTCCACAATCTCTTTAGGAAAATAAATGCAGATGGCATCCTTCTTGGCTTGCTTAAGAGGTCAGCATTATCCTGATAACATAAACCAGAGGAATCACAAGAAAAGGGTCTGTGTGGGGGACAGTTCAGCAACAGAACACCTGTCTCACATGCTTGAAGTGTTGTGTAAAAGGAAGCCACCCACACAAACAGGTGCACTCCTCCCATGAAGTATTTACAGATCAGTTCAAGGATCAAGTGAGATTTTTCCAGATTCAAAGACTAGCATAATATCTGTAATAGATGAATGAGTAGAATCCATCACAGTCTAACGAGTGCTCAAACCACTCTAAGTGATTACTTTTATTAAAGAAAAATATAACTGACTTAAAATGAAGGACTGAGAATATCAATGATTGGTTATGCAAGCATTTAAAGCAATGAGGCTTCTGCATGCAGGATAAGCAAAGAGCATGCTGTGTTCAATGGTTGGAAAAATTGGTAATTCTAACCCAACTGGAATGACTTGAGGAGGAAATGTTTGTGAATAGGCACTGCCCGGTTCTTTACACATAATGGATGAGGGATTAAACAAGGTTAAATGGAAGCACCAAATTAAATAGATTCAGGAGCAAAGGGGTGGCCAACGCAATCAGCACGCTGAAACACCTGCTCTAAAATGCCAACCTATTTCTTCATGCCGCAAACACCCAAACACACATGAGACTCTGACTCTGCAAAGGACGCCACAACAACACTGCCATAAGTGATATGTGAACTCCTTAGCACGAAGCTATTAGAAAATCAATAGTTAATTTATCATCAGGCCATATATTTGTGTCATAAAACCAAATGAAGACTATCACAGAAGCCGCGAAAGCTGGTGAACCTGTTTCCATCTTGGTCAAAGGTAACATGATGTCAATCCTGAACCCTGACAAACTCACTGGAGAGAAACAGGAGAAAAGGGAGAATCATGTGGAAAGGAACAGTCTGAGGCAGGGGTAATGAAGTGAGGGTCTTGGTGAGAGGTTTGGAACTGAGCTGAGATGTCAAGTGTGCAAAATAGCATGTGCAGAACACAACCTGAAAAATTGCAATGGACTGATTAGTTTTTCAAATGTGTGTGTGTGTGTGTGTGTGTGTGTGTGTGTGTAGTATGCATGTACGTGTGTGTGTGTATGCATGTGGAGTCTGGCTCTACCACTCTCCTTACTTCTTTGAGATGGTATTATTCATTGGACCCGAAGCTTGGTGTTTTGGTAGGTTGGCCAGCCAAGAAACTTCCAGTACCTGCCTCTCTCTGCCATATAATGCCGAGGTTGCAGGCACATGTTCCCATGCCTCATTTCTTAAATGGGTGCTGGGGATCTGAACTCCGGTCCTCATGTTTGTATAGCAAGTGCTCTTGCTGGCCTTGAACTCACAGAGCTCCACCAGCCTCTGCCTCTTGAGTGCTAGGATTGAAGGCATGCACCACCACTTCCTAGTCTTGCAAGCGCTCTTACTTACACTGCACTATTTCCATGGTCCTTCAGTGAGCATTTTAGATGAAGGAGGCAATGAGGAATGCTAATGAAAGATAACAAACTGAGCTTTGAGATTATCAATAAATAAGACTTTGACTGGATATAAGAAGTTAGGAGAAATGATTATGAACTTCATTTCCATGAGTTGCATAAGAAGGAAATATTTACTCCAGAATAAAATGTCAGAAAACTCATGTGTTGGCTTACCATATAAGCTTTATGTTCTCAGTTTATATTATAACAACATCAACATAGCTGGGTAGTGAGGAAGAAATATTTTAGATGCTGGTGGTTATCTAGAAACCTAGGAATTAAGTCAACTTTAATTAAACTTCATTCTCTCTATGAGGAGTAAAATACAATGAAAGCAATTCATTGTTTACCTCGGAATATTTTAGTTACTGCACACTTGGAACATCGTAGGAGATAGCACTCTTTCAAAGGACCAAAGATCCCTTTAAGAGGCACTTCTCCAGGTGGAACAATGTTTAACTCCACCTGTGCTTCAAGCATAATGAAGTACCCGTAACACCATGAAAGTTTTATTAAATTACAGTGTTGGGAATGAAATGTAAATTTGTCTTCCAATATGGCATTAGCATTTCAACCGCTTTTAAAATCCTGAATCTCATTAATAGTACAAGTTCAGAGAAGAAGGAAAGTTGCAGGATTGAGAGAAACCAAGGTGCCAATAAACCTTAGCTGCGTGCTACTTCCAGGCGTTCTCAACTTCTTTTGTTCTCTGTTTGCTCAGCACCCACGAATGGCAGACTTTATAAGTGTGAAAGAAGAGGCAAAGTTGGGCAAAAAAGCAAAATATCATTTTTAGGCAAGCTTGATATCGTATGACCAATGAGAGCGACAAATGGGTTTGCCTGTCGGTTGGTTACTGTTATAAAACAATAATAACATAGCACCGAAAACGCTGGCTAGCCACTCAAATTCAAAAGCGCAAAGAGAAGGCAGCAAAGGGATATACACGTCTCCTAATATGAGGTAAGTAAAGGAATTTATTCAGGTCCTAGTGGATTCAGGAAATGAAATGAATATGATTATACTTGGTCTGCCACATGCAAAGAACATGGACTAAAATTAGAGGATTCAGTTACTTGGTGGGATTATCTGTGTTGAATAACAACAAAAACCACAAACCCCGCAAATTTTAAGAGGCAGTGTACCCTAATGCAGAAGACCTTTCTTCATAGGAGAGGAGAAAGCTACCTCACAACGTCATAATTCCCCGTGTGCACCAACCTAAGAAAGTATCATGTCCATGCAAATATTTTCATGGAAATCTAAGCTTGATGACCTTCTCTAAGTGACTGCAGATCAGCCCCATGGACGATGTAAATAGAGTTTCCATTATGGATAGCATAAAGACCTACATAGGGGAAAAGGGTCAGGTGCACACCAGCCCCATGGTTCACTCTGTGATTCAGGTTGTAAGTCTTAGTAAAGAACTATACACTCCCAGGCAGATGGGAATTTTTTGAAATTATTTTTCCTCAACACACCATTTATTTCAAATGATAAGATTACAGCCTCAAGGAAAATCACACCTTTAAAATAAATCATTTGTCTTGGCTCTTCCCTGAGAGAGGTTGGGTTTTCCTGGAAAGTTAACACTCCTTCTCAGAGAAGAAATCAAAATAAACGTGGCACAGGCAAAGATGACATTTGAATCCAAACAAAAGTTTGCCTTTTGTAATTTCTTTCCTTTTCTCCTTGATCATAGAACTGGATGTGCTAAGAAAAAGTCTCAAGTTAGCTTTCCAATAGCTCTTTAAATAGTTCATATATATAGTCCCTAGTAGGAAGATTCACTCGCAAACTTTTGTCAATAGGACAAACACACCCTTTGAAAACTGCATTAGCTGGGGGTGGAGGGTGGGGAATGGGTCAACAGAAAAGCTACAGGGGACAGGGCAGAGGCTTCTTAACTGAATGATTGAGTTTTTTACACAAGACATTGCCGTAGGTCTCATGAGCTGAAACCACCTTTAGGCTGACAAACTTCCACAAGACTCCCAATCTTTTGTCCATGATGCGTAAGTGCTGGTCCAATCAGAAGTTGTGTTGCTAATCGTTGACCAATTAACCTCTCCAGACTGTTTCATTCAGTGCAACTGCTCTGTCTACCTTATGTTTACGCTAGAGTTTGTCACATAGTTAATAAGTATAGACATTGAACAATCTAGAATGTTCCATGAAGATACAATATGGGAAGTGCCTAGGATGTCTGAGGGTTGAATTTTGAGCACCTGGACCACTCTCGTTAGCATCAAGCCTCTGCTTTCTGGGGCTTGTGATATTATCCAAACTTCAACCCAGCTGTTTTTTTAATTTCTCATGTGGGGACACTCTGCCCCCTGTAACTCATGATGGATCTTCTATTAATTTGTGTACTGTTAGGTGCTTGCTTGTTTGGTTTAGAGTGACACAGTATCTAGCCAAGTGTTTGTTCAGAAAATAGTAACTGTCTGCCTTCCATTGTCACACTTGTTTTGAGCAGCTAGCAGTGATGGTTTCCAGTTTTCCATTGTGTCTTTTATCCCCAGGCTTTCACAGCCTCACCCCTCACCAAGAAACACATCTCTCAGCATTCCTTCTTCTGGGTCCTCCCTACTAGGTAACTTTAGTTTAATTCTGCTCTCTTCTGTTCAGAGTATTATTTTGACTAAAGAGATTGAAGGGAATTGCTCAGTTGGCTCTCATAGGAGAACAGTGATTATACCCCACAGCCTTTCCCATCACAGTATCTGACACAGTGGAGCAAATGCAAAAAAACCACCACCACCACCACCAACAACAACAACAAAACCCAATATTTTTGAAGGGATAAATTACTTCAATTCACTACACTTTTTCATTAAAAATCAAGTTGTCACTAACGCACTGAGCACTTTGAAATCCAAATTTGAGCAGACACAGCAAAATTAGGGATAATTATCACAGTGTCCTAGGGCTTACTAATCACTCAAGTGTTAATGGTGAATATTATTGTTTACATTAAATATAGAATTCTTGTCTTAGAAAACTCTATCCAACTTCCCATTATAAACTCAAAGGAAGATTTTTTTTTTCACTTAACAACTTGCTGAAATAAGCACAGTTTTGATGTATCTATAGTTATTCCCTTTGTGGCCTTATAAGGCGAAATAATCCTATAAGGATGAGAGGACTCCCAACTAAGGAACCTGAGTGCATATTACTGCAATGAAAAGTAATTGTGGACAAAAATGAGTCACTTGTAACTCTAGTAGGTAGGAACCAGATATTTTAAAGAAAAAGTAACGACAGACAGCCACTAATGTCCAAGCCATGATCATACATGAGACTCATGTTGGTTCATCAAAAATGCCTGGAGGCACTGATGCGCCGCATTTCTATAGTTCTAGAGTAAAAGCCACACATATGGGTGGGTACGACTTACGGCTAAGCACTATTTATCTACAAATAAATTACTATGTAGCTTCCCTTGTTAGGGTCACATGGTAGCCTCATAGCTTAAGAGACTGAAATAACCATGCATTTATCTTGTCTCTACAGGTACTTACAGTGTAATTACAAGGTCACCAGTTACCATGCAATTCCGCAGTTTCCACATTGTGGTTCTTAAACAACAACAACAAAAGTATACTGTCTTTCCAGTACCTTCCAGGGGCCCGATCTGTGTTCTATCGTCTCACTTGACATGGGAAACAGATGCAACGATATTTTTAAAGGAAAACAAATCAAAACATACTCATTGGAAAAATCACTCACGCTGTCAGTCATCTGGCTCAGAGACTCCACCTTCTGGGATTTCTAAAAGTTATTATATTGTAGCATCATGCCAAATTTAGACAGCGACTCAAAAGAAAAGGTAACATAAAATGCCATTTTGTTTAGGAGTGCCAATTTGATAAGAGTTGCTGGCGGCATAGAAAAATGAGAAGCAGCGCACATTGAAAGTTGTAGGCGTCCTGAACAAAACAGGACAAAATGGCATGCCATCCTAATTTCTGTCACACCCACCAAGTGTCATTCTGAACTGCATATCTATGTTCCTTTCTCTAGGCCTGTTGAACATGGTAACATTCCATACATAATCTTGTGGTTGGCTGCATGCTAGATTATAGAACGAAATCAGGGGTTTCATTAAAGTCTTTTAAAAGTCTTCAAATCTTCCTTCCTTTATGTAGAGAAGCAGGTCATTGCTTTGGTAGTCAAGATTCGAACAACTCATTCCAAATTTATTATAGGTTACTATCATACAGAGAATAATAAAGAATTTTTTAATTACTTTAGATCATAAGAATGGACTGATAGATATTCCATCAATGTTATGATTCCCTTGGATGGAGAAATGCTAAATGCTAACCCAAACAGATTTTAAAACCATAATTACTTGGTAAACAAGGGAGTCATAGCCAAATAATTATTCATGAGTACAGATTAAATTCCTCTAAATTTTTCCCCCTAAATTTCTTATTGAATTCTTCTATCTGTGGCAAAGTCACTAGGCATAGCACCATTTTGCTGTTGCTTCCCCGATACGTTTTAAAAACAGCAAGCGAGCTGTATGGCGGGTTTTGGTAGTGGGCATTTATTCTTTCTCTAGTAACGAGGCATAGAGAAGTTAGCCAGCAAGAATGGAGATGCAGTAATAAAAGGCTGTTTTTGAAAAGCAAAAATCAGGTAATGACAAAAGGATCCCATCATTAATTCTCATATTTAATGATGATAGAAACCAGCAAAGACACTGTAGGCTAATAGACAAGAGGGGTAATGGTCTCTTCTAAGTGGACTCTCAGGGATGAAGACTAGACTAGAGAAAGTCCAAGCGATGCTCTACCACCTAACGAATTCACGAAGCTCCCTCCAGGAGCAGGATCATTTTGGAATGCCAGGTCATAATAACCTGGACTAATAACTTACATATAATCCAATCTGTTAGTATTTTAAGGACTTCTTTGGACCTTTCACTGTAATTCCTAATTCACAAAGCCAAAAAGACACAAGGTACAGGGTCTACCTATGGTGTGTTCTTTTTTATTTTAAAAGTACAATGATTGTATATATGCCAAGATGATCAAAAATGCTTACAGGATATTCAATGGGGGCACAAAGGACAAAACACAGTGACAACCGTAAATTGTCCTTATCTTCCTCTTATTTTTTTCTCTTTTAATAAAAATGGGCCTCATGTATCCCAAATTAGCCTCTACTTCTCTATGTAGCTCAGGATAAACCAGAACCTATGATCCTTCTCTCTCTACTTCCCAAGTTGCTTATTCAATATTACTTACAAAAATATATCTACCTATTAGAAGTCATGTAAGAATTAATAAAGCACAAAATAGTAGAGAAAATGGAAATAAAGTATGCATAAATTAAAACAATGTTTGATCAAACCATTTGAAATGGTTTGGTGGCAGAGAGCTAGCTTTGCAGAAATAGGGGGGCGAGCAGAAGAAACCTGCTTCAGCCAGCTGGCTGTGGAGATGCATGGAGGAAACTGTGAACGGGACACTCGCATTGACCTTGTAGTTGTTGGAAGTAAGAAAAATGTCTATTATTAGTGGTGTACTGACCCATAGGATCTAGCCAGTAAATGATTCACCCCCTGTTTATCCCACACTTTCATAAGCGTGCATTTCAATGACTGCTCCCATTCTGTTCTTTCCTACTAATTTTCAGTAAGGGAGAAGCACCGTACCTTTAAGTTTTAAATATAAAAAATGACACTGATTAACCTTTAAAATGGTGCCATTTAATCAAAGCAAGTAGATCTTTAATGGGTTTTAAATGGACTAATAAATCACGCGGTTTTTTTTTCTAACATGAAAATAAACGAAATATTTTTGGCGGGGGGAGAAAATGTACCATTTTCCTTCTCAGAGTGTTTGCATGAATGCAGACGTGGAGATAGCTGACAGTGGCTCCAAGCGAGCACCTTCCTTCTACCCCAGCATGCTCTTAATTTGTCTATCTTTTCCTTTGCCTGTTTGGGAGCAAGACTCCTGGTTACACTGGTAACATTTCAGCAACCTTGACAGCTTTTGAGTCTAGGTCTAAGAACACACACGAGTATCATGTAGAAGGCAATTGATCTTCCCCTCCAAGAGAAAGTGACCAGAGAAAATGAGTATGTTTTCTGCTCGTCCCCCTGCCATTACTAATTCTCCTCAGACACAAACGAAGAAGGAACAACCCTTAATCTCTGAAAACATAGGCTGGACTCCCTGTGTTCAGTGCTGAGTGTTTGGACAAATATTCCATTGGTTTTCCTGAAGATACACATACGTGTGCTCTCTGGGGATGGACAGGTTTCTCTGTGATAGCGCACAGTAGCTTACCTTGTGCCTGGTTTAGTGTTGGTTCATCCAAACCAGCTGACTGAATGATCCTAATAAAAAAGTGTAAGCCTGATTATTTGGTACTAATCTACTTGTTTTGACCACACACCAACCTAGGTACAGACTAAAGTGCCAGTCACGGTAAACTGAGGCTCAGCTCTGTAGAGCCTTCACTGGACTGAGTCAGGGAAGTGTCAGAGAGGCTCTCTAGGTTGGAAGAGTGGGGAAGGGGTGGATAGCTAATTAATGTCTAGGGAGGCATCGACTCCTGAGCCAGCATTTAACAATAGTTTTTAGTATCTGGTGCTTATACTATGTTAGGCACTTCAACTTAAAATCTGACAAGCACGACTTCACTTTATTCGATGACTCAATTAGGTTTAGGTGATTGATGTTGCAGTTCTACAGATGTGGAAGGTGAAATCCAGAATGGCTGTAGAACTTGTCCAAGGTCACGAGGCTATTCTGAGTGTTCCTAATACAGTACCTTGGGGGAATGTCCCCCTGTCACTTCATCGCCACCCATGAGATCTCTATCCAAATGACCCTTCACACGCCGCCTCCTTTCTTATAAGAGGAAGCAGCCTGTCTTGAGCACACAGCATCCGGGATTTTTTTTGTTTTCCTAAATTATAGCCTCCTACTTGTCTTCTAGATCTAAACCCTCTCTTTGGGTGTCGCTTTCCCATCAGGCTTTGACAGTGCTCAAACCCATGTTAGCGTTATCCCTGTTCGCCATCACTTTTGAATGAAAGCGTTGCATTGCTTTGACCTGGTCCACTTCAGCTCTTGCTCCACTATAGGAAACTGCTCCTCCATGCACTATCTGCATTGATTTACTTATTTATTTACTTACTTACTTATTTACTTATTACCTAAAACAGGACATACAACAGGGACACTTTTTGTCATGACCTGTGGCTTCTGACTCCAGTGACTACCTGTTGAAACCACACACACTTGTCTTCTGAAATTCTGAAATCCCCTGCTGGCTCGCCATTTCTTAGAGGGCTCCTACTCCAGTGACCCTTTGTTGAAAGGCCTCAGGAGTCTTGTTGACCATGTGCTCCATTGCTGTCTTTCTTCCCTGTTAAATCACTGGGGGTGATAGTTCAGGCTCATGTCATCTACCCATGGATGATTACTATCCCTAAATCGCCAACCGAGGTTTCTCATTTGCACAACAGAACTGTAGATTTCCCTGTGCATTCAGCATCATGGCCATATGAACACATATTGTAAATTACATCTTAGCACAGCTTAGCCTGTGCTCAACATATTCTTTCTACTCTTTCTCATTTGAAAACAATTGTTTTCTGGGTTCCATTCATGTAAGCCAAATTTCTGAAATGCTTGATCCTTCAGTCTCCACTACACCTTTTTTTTTTTTTCTACCAAATACTTCTTCAAAGTTTTAGGTATCCTCTGATAGTCTCATCCCAAGGCAGGCATTTGTCATATGTGCTGATCTACACCTCTATACCTGTATTCACCTCTTCTGCCAGTCCCTTAGTGTGATATTTCTAAAACACCTATCAGATCATCCCTTACATCTACATAATCCCTTCCTGATAAACCCTTTCCCACTTCCACTTTCCTTAGCTCAGCAATTTAAGGTTTGGTTACAACTGCCCTTGTGAAGTCAGTGACTGCAACGTGTTCATCATTCCTGGATTCTAATACAATCTACGGTGGTTGGCATGGCGTTGTCTTTCCCAACTCGGTATAATTGCCAACCCTACTACTTCTTAGCACATTGAATGACATTTACTGCCGAGCAAAGTATGTTTTATTTCAATACCTCACATAGAAAAGACTTGCCTTTTTATTGAGATAAGCCCCGGTTCCACCAAATATAAGAGAGTCCACACTTCCTTGACTTTATCTTCAAACTGGAAGTAGATTTTAGCCATTATCTTTCGTACTATCATTTTGCCTTTCTGTGGTCTATCTATTGCTCACAAGTCATTAAATTCAAAGGCAATATTTTCACTCATTCTACTATTTCTATCATCACCACAGGACCACCCACCCAGTAAGAATTTAATAAAGGATACTGAACTAAAAGTGGCATTCAATGGATAAGGACCTTTAGTATTAAGATTAAACAAATTAGCATATGATCTACATTATTTTGAAAACCATCAGTAGGATTTACAGGCTATTTAGCCATAGAACAAACAAGATTTATTTTGCAGATCAGTTAACCCAGGAACACATATTTCTGGACACTGTGCTAGACAATTGGAAAGTTCTTAAATAAGGAATTTATCTCTGCTTGATCTAGATATTTCATGTACAAACAGAGATAAAAAGAGTGCTCTCCAAAATCCCACTACTTTGTCAATATCTATTCTTATCGAGGGTATAATTAACCATACAGGGCAGACAAATAGGATAGGATAAATGTCACTAAATAGCTGAATTGCCCAGAAGTTAAAACAAACAAACAAACAAACCTGGTTTGCTGTAAATAAGTAGAGGTAGCTGTTCAATCAAAGGGCAGAACACGTCTTCAGATAGCTGAGGCTTCTCAGTGAGAACTCTAATCACCCCCCCCCAATTGTCATGGGAAATTGTCATTTGGCTAGGAAATATATGTCTTTAAATAGATATCAAAGGCACCTCTCTACATTCTCCAACGCATCTTCAAATCAAGTACACAATTATTTTATTTGTGGTTCTAACACCCTGACCATATATATATTAGAGATAGGTCTGATTGCTCCCTCCCCCGACTATTTGCTTGCAAAGGAGATTAAAAAATAAAACAAAACAAAGCCAACCAAAACTGTGCGAACAGAAGACTGGCTTAAATCACACATCCAACAGTAATGTGGTGTTAAGATGAAATGTGTTTGAAGTTGCATATTACATCCAAAAGAGCACTGCCATAATTCATAGTGATTAATGTTAATGTCAAAAATATTAAAGAAAGTAATAATGATTTGTATCTTCATGTAATGGGCTATCCTTTCTTTGATCTTTTATTCTCTTTGATCAATGAAATTAAGGGGCAATAAATTTCAAACCAATAAAGAAGAATTCATCTTCACCCGGCACATGGGTCAGCCTGTGGGAATAACTGCCATGGGAGGTCAGAGAGACAAATGCTAAGGCTGGTGTTAAAAAGGGATCAGATAATTTTACGACCATTAATAACGTGTGTCATGCTGCAAGCTCACACACAGATAAGGGGAATCCAGCTATCCTTCTGGGCCCAGACTAATTACCTTCTGGGTCACCAAGACTCTGCTTGACCAGCACACCGTGCTGGTGACTGTTACCCTTCCGGAAGGGAAGGGATTGTGGCTGTGGAGTGAAGAACCAGGTCAGTGAAGTCCAACAAAGGCTAGAAGACCTGTATGTCTAGGCAGAGAAACTGTTAATCACTCAGTGAAATGAAAATATTTCTTTGAAAATCCTAGGCTCCTTTGTTTACAAGAAACAAACAAACAAACAAAATCAAGAATGCTTTTCAAGTTAACTGTCCAAAATGTTATCGTCTCCCTAATTACCCAGGACTGTGAGTCTCTTCATAGACTGTCTATTAGATGATTGGACACTTGGTAGGCAGGGTACAAGTGAATCATTCACCCAGCCAGATGAGTCAGCCTAGGCCTGTGTCCCCAGCTGTCTCTCAACAGTAGCTGATTCTGGTTCAGGCACTCTGCTTCTCAAGGCTTTTGTGCCTGTTGTAGATTTCTGAATATTGGTATAAATTAGGATTTGGTAGGCATATCTGGATTTCCAAAGGTTTTACGCAAGCAATCTTTTCTGTTCTAAGCACACCCTCCTAACAGTATCCTTATATTCACTGATCTTAAGGGTAAGTGTCTATAACTGCTAAACAGGCAAACCTTCCGGGCAAAAGTGTCCACAAGGTGCTACCTTTGTCATGATTTCCATGTCACAGCCAAGGAACTGTATCCTGTTCCCATGGTCCGTCATCACCTATGCGCATGTGGCAAATTTGCTCCTTGTGTCTCACTCTCTTTCTAGCCAATGCCAGACATGTCGCGAAAGACAGGACGCATTTGTTAGTGTCTAACAACCTACGGGTTATGGAAAACTGACCACGATGTTGCTAAATCATGCCATTCACAGCTCTCAGCAGCAGGATCTCATGAGCCTCTAATAGACTTATAATAAACAAACACATTTACCTTCATAAAACCGCAGGGGTAATGCTCAGGTTGGCTGTGGTGGGAAAAACCTTACCGTCCTCGCTAATTTATTTCGAAGACTCAGTAGTTAGGCTCCATACATTTCCATACTGGTAACTACAACAAGGCAAGAATAATAACTGTGGCAAGCATCTAATAACACCAACACTTACTAACGGCCATTGCACAAAACACCAGCTGCTCTTTGAATAGTAACACATCTGGGCGTTTAAAGAAGTGCCAAAAAAGGAATGATTTTCCATAGCCCCATTCAGACACCAAGACCATAATGTTTAGATATGGTTTAAATAAATATTTATAGTATCAAGTCGCTTTCTTACATATCTGTTAGTGTGGATTTTCCCAGGAACTTTCCTGGTATCTCACTTCTTTTCTGATAAATCTTTGATGGGTTTCTGTGTTCCTGGCCCTAATCCTGCAGCTGATTGATGCCGCAATGCTAGTTTAGAGCTAAGACACCTGACAGCCATCCCATCCGGGGACAAGAGCTGTAGCCTTCCAGCAACCACTTACAGCTGGTGCAAACGAGTTAACCTCAAGGTTAAGATGTAAGAACCATTCTGAGCACTGATTCTGTCAGGGAGAAAGGCCTGGGCTGATAATGTAAATTAGGGCTCATCATCATTTAAAGCCTTAGATCCCTGCCTTGCTTGAGTTCACAAAAGAATGGGATGAGAAGAATAGAAGACAAGGGGTCCGCCAAGATCTTGCAAAGTCCTGAAGTCATGGTGCCGTGTGGCACCAAAAGGTTTCCACTTTTAATATAGTTTTAAAAAGCAGCATGTGTGAATATTTTTAGATAAATACTTCTTCTGCCAAAGCAAAAACAGGGTCCTTACACGCTGAGGTGAAACTTCTATTGTTGAGTCCTAGAAACAGGAGATCAGCAGTCTGAGGACCAGACCCCCCCGAAAATGCATCAAACGGGATCATGCCTTCCACATGCTCCCTCCGGGAGCATGTGGGTGAGGCATTAACTGAAGTGAGCACTTGCGCTTTGCACTGCTCACTTATGCTAATACAATTTTAACATATTTCCCCCGGAATATTCATTTCAGAACCTTCAGTTCCTTTGGCTATAGATATGCTTTGCGAAAGGATAAATCTTTAAAGGGAAATAAATTCTACAAGTGCTGATGTGCGGCTTCACACATCACAGGAGCACAGCTGTTTTTGGCAGCACCAAATCAAAATTCAATGCTGCCTCAACCTTCTATTTTTGTAAGAGATATTGCATTTATGTTCTGTTTCATTTCCATTTGCTCCCACAACCCAGGCTGAGAAATGAACTGCTGCCCTACCAGTGACGTTAGACAGGAGCCATGCTGGTCTCAGATGGATAGGATGCTACCGCCAGTGTACTTCTGTGAGCATGGGGACCAAACTTGAATCCAGCAGGGCTAATGGCAGACCTCTGACAGTCTGGGTTGCTCACCGGTTACTCCCCCAAGACGCCATATCAGCATCTGGACTCTGAGCCCTGACAAGGAAACCTGAAGTTGTGTAATTCAATTCCCTCCCTAGTGCAGGCTCTTCCCTGGTGCCCTTGCATTTGTCCAGAAGTTTCTACTTGACTCATGACGGGAGGTGTCAGCTCCCTCTCCTAGGAATATACAGTTCTCATATAAAGCAGCGCTGGACATATTAAGCTTGTCATGGGGGTCGGCAGATAATCTCCTGTCCTAACATGCTGTTGATTTGATGTTTTAAAGACTTAGATTATTTAAGAAAGCCTCATCCACAGCACATACTTCTTCACTCTGTCACCTTTTCTTGATGTCTATATTTCCTCCTAAATTTTCTTCAGCTAGATGTGGGCTTCCCTTCTGTAGACAGCAAAGACAGAAAGCGTATTATCAATTAAAAACTAAATAAGCTAACCCCATGGGGATTCCCCAGCTGTTTTTGCTGAAGGTGTCCACACTGATTTTTTTTATAAGCCTCATCATCTTTCAAACTACTCTCAACAATATCTACAGGCAGAAAAGAGAACACTAAGTTGAAAACTTAGAATTCTGTAATATGTTAAAAGAAAGGCATGAATCCTGAAGATTATTCTGGTAGAGGTTGTCTCTGCTCTGCTCTTCAGAGACAACCTAGCCTGCCACCAGGACTTTTATAATTTCTCTGATAAGAAAAGTCCTTAAGTGACTTGTCGTTAACAAAAACGTATTCTTCAATAATCAAAATGTGTAGACCAAGATAGTAATCGAAACTCAGAAGTTCATTAAAAGTAAAGTCACTGTATCTCTCCTTCCTCAGCTGAATTCAAACTGAAAATGGTCAACAAAGAGGCCCACAGTTCTGGGTCACTGATGATAGCTCCATTGCTCTCCTCTTTTTCTTTGTTCCCAGTTTTAGCTCTGCTGGTTTGGTTTCTGATCTTTCAGGATTAAGGAGGAAGCAGAGAAAGAATAAAGGGAACGGGCACAAAAGAGATTACTTGACTAGCATCCCTGGAAGCTGAGCTTGGGATACTAGGGTCAAGGAAAAGCCCGAGGTCCATTTTACCAAACATTTCTTCTGTGCTCGTGTATTATGAGGGTCCCAGCTACAAGTACCTTGGGTTCTGCCATTGTCTGCTCTATCTGATGCTAGGGATGCTCCATAGGCCCTAGCCCCCACAGCTCTTAAGTTACCATTAAGAGACTCCTCTTGATTAACTTCTAAGATGCCTTTGATGCACAGCCTCTGCCTAAAGAACTCATAGAACTATCTCTCACTTCCTCCCTCAGAAACTGAAAAACTTTAGCTATGTCCAGACAGACCCTGGCCTTGCTCCTTCTCTGGGCTCCGTTGTCCCATCTTCTCCTCTTTAGGAATGAGCGCTGGGTCACAGGCTGTGTGTACCTCAGGGACCATGTGGGACCCCAAGTTGCTTCCTCTCTGAGTGACACTACTTAAAAATGTGTTGAATCAGGGGAGGAGGACAGTTCCTGATCTTTACAAAAAGGGCAACCCCTCCCAAGACATTTTGCTTTCCCTGTCCAGTTCCTCCAGCCTCCCTACCCTCTTTAGAAAGAAGGTTATGTGCTCAGACAAGTGCAGAAAAGCCAAGCGATGAGGTAAAAGTGGCAGATCACAGATCACAGCACCTGTCAGGCAAGGTTGATTTGGCTGGCCTAAAACATTGTGGCACAATGGAAGAAAATGGGACCTGGGATAGAGAATGGCCAGAGAAGTCCTGATTTCATTGCTTGCTGTGGTTAAAAATAAAAATTCACCATTGATAGGTCCATAATATAGCCCTGTTATTTGGGAATGTATCTGAAGAAGCACCTAACTGGAGGACTTCAGTACAACCATCCCTAAGCCACATCAACCAATGAAAAATAATACTCATAAATACGAATGATTTCTTGGCCTTTAGATTAGTCATGGAAATTCTTCTCCTGAGTGATCACATGACTGCCTTAAGAAGTGAAATGACCGTAAGACAATTTAAGATTGCAGCAGAATGATACAGGGTGTGGGGTGGCTTCTATAAAGAGCGGGAAGTTGCAGTGGATAGCTAAATCTCTTCCATAAAATACAATGCATAATAACCTCAACAGAACTGAAGAAATAAACACTTACATTAATTAACTGTGTGCCTAATGTTTAAAGGCAGAAACTAAAGATTAGGCAATAAAAAAAATAAAAATGAGGCACAGGAAGAGAGTCACAAACTCTTATCTCTACCCCAGAACCAGGTTAAAGAGAGATTTTTGTTGAAAGCAGGATTGAGAAGCCAAAACAAAACAGGACTTAAATGGCAAATTATATTCAGCGTAGGAGCATCTTTCAAGTCTCACTACACATCTTCATTATGATCTAGGCCAGAGAAATAAACAGCAAGTTAATTAAACCTACAGGTAGTATTAATTCTGTATAAGGGTCAAAGAGTAGGGAGATAATAAAAAGCTGTGGAGGTTAGGACCCGAACCAGCAAATTGAGGGGAATGTGAGGAAGTGCATGTGTTTAACAGAATGAGGCCCTTAGAAAATAGGACAGTTAACCGCAAATTCAGCTGATTATGCCAACAATTAAATATATCCTAGATGCAATGTTTTGGGAAAATAAGCACCACCATCATTTGGCTTTCCCACTCTGACAGAAAATAATGATCGATACAGGGACTAACCATTCACCAATGACACCTCTGTCCTGGAAGAAAAAATTATTTCCATCGGCTACAATAAAGTATTTTGCTGATAAAATCTGAGAATACACGCAGAAACTTAAATGGAAAAGAAAACACCTTGCCTATTTGAATGCGATAATTCCTTTTTCTAGCTACTAGGAAAGTTAAGATTTGAAAGGGTATAATTTATAAATGAGCTATCTGGCAAAGCTTACGAATTATTAAACAAAGCAAATGAGACACAGCAAAGGAGAAATGTAGCCTATAGGCCCTGATCCCCACACACCTGCTGCTCTCTTCTCCTTCCAGCTTTGCTTGTGTAATCCTTAGAGCAAATCTCCACACTTGACCTTTCCCCAGGGCCCTCGCTAGCTCTCCTTCAGTCTATCACATCCTTCGTCCTAGGCTTTGTCCCATCCAAAGTCCTCCCCTCACAGTAACTAGGAAACATCATATGTCAGGTTGGCCTGCCTCACAAGTTGCTGTTTCATGTTGTATAATTTTGTGACAAGGCTTACCATTATCCTGACCTGAATCCATCTAACCAGTGACCTAGTGTTTGTTCGCTGATGCATTTCTTTCTTTCACCCTCAGACTCTCAGACCTATGCTAAAAGGATTGCTTTCTCACACACTACAACTTCCTATGCTTTAATAGTAGCTCCTGCAAAGAGATACTTATCAAATCATGTGATCTGTATACATGCAATATAAGTAATGTCTAATCTATAAATTATATGTATGTCTGGGTATGGTCTGAGAAGAGATGGTAAAAACACTGTCTAGAAGAAATGAGACATGATATAGAGAATGATGTCATTGTCAGTGGGTAGAATCAAAGCATCAGAATTGAGATTCAATTTTTAAATAAGCAGTTTCATTAACACACGTTCTTCAGAGTCGTTAAGCTTACCGATTCTGTAATTACGTATTTGGTCATATTAGTCCCCCAATAATGAAATTCCAAGGATCACTTCAGCAGTAGCATCAAACCAATGTGTATATTTACTCATAAAAATTCATATGAAGTTAACTACCATGCGGTTCCTTCCAGCTTTCTTTTTTTTCTCCAATAGAGTGAAATTAATGTGTGCAATCTAATGAGATATGGTGCAATTAGAGAACGACTGTGCATAGTGGTATCTCTGCTTGTATATGTTTCAAATGAAATAGAGTCTGTGGTGACATTTCCGGAATCGAAAGAATGAAAAGCAAAATTAAATTGCTATTAGATTTCAAATTGCAGCTGGGTACCTGAATACAAAGTCAATCTGTGAAAAACTGATTTTTAATGTACCTCTACCCATATTAAAAATAATTTGATATGTATGTAGGTTTGATATGTATTCATAAAGAAGTATATAGCCTAGATTACATACCAAGAAATAATAAAATACTGTAATTTATAACCAAAAAAATCCCTCCAAAAGTCCTAATGCAGTGCTGGACTCTTCTATCATGTGAAGAAGATGTTTGAAGATAGCATTCATCCCGACTATACCTAAAGGTTCCTGTGAGCAGAGCCTGTCACAAGTGAAGCAGATTACAGTAACCCCAGGATTTCCAGCTTCCGCAGGACTTAGCACTGTTCTACAGAGAAGTACTGGCAGAAAATAAAAATAACAAAATGAATTTTCCTGAACCACTTTCAAAATTTCTCTCCCTCCCTCCCGCCATCCTTCCTTCTCTTCCTCCACCCCTGAAAGGTTTTCTCTGTGTAGCTCTAGATGTCCTGGAACTAGCTCTGTAGACCATGCTAGCCTTGGCCTCTGCCACCTAAGTGCTTAAATTAAAGACGTTTTCTACCACTGCCCAGCTCTCTCTCTCTCTCTCTCTCTCTCTCTCTCTCTCTCTCTCTCTCTCTCTCTCTTTCTCTTTCTTCCTTTTCTTTTTTTTCCTTTTCTTTATTTTTTTAAACCAGAAACAAAAATGAGTAGTACAAAAGCCGGGTGGTGGTGGTGCATGTCTTTAATTCCAGCACTCGGGAGGCAGAGGCAGGTGGATCTTTGTGAGTTCGACACCAGCCTGGTCTACAAGAGCTAGCTCCAGGACAGGCTCTAAAAGCTGCAGAGAAATCCTGTCTTGAAAAAAACCAAAAAAAAAAAAAATGATTAGTATAATTGCCATGGGATAATAATGCAAAGGCTTGAATTGTATTATCTAATTCTGGCCTCTTTTGTGTGACACTGGACACTGCCATTTCCACAGGCATTTTTTACCTTTCATTTGAGACAGTGTCTCACTGTGTGGCCCATGCTTACCTTGAATTGACACTGTAACCCAGCCAACTATGCATTTGTCATCTTTCTTTCTCAATGTCCCAGTTATCTAGAGTTGATTACAGATCTGCAACACTGGGCTGGCTTAATAATAGCATCTATCAGCTAAGTGATCATATGAAAGGATGAAGACATCTTAGGAACTACATCCTCAAGCTGTGTTAGCCAAGAGTAATTCACAGTTGGCTGGAGCATTGAAAGTAGTTTGTGACCAAGAGAGTCATGTGGAAATACTTCATACACATATGTGTTTTGAGATAGTTGATAATTATTTTTTTTATCTTCTCTACAGATCTCTCTCCTTTCTGCACCAACTACTCCAGCCAATTGTGATACAAGGAATTGCATCAAACCATTAGACTTATAGAGGCCAATAATTGCTTTCGTTATTATGTGACAGATACACACTTACAGTAGACAACACTTTGATGTTTCCATGCAGAATATCCATGCAACATGTTTCATTAAAAAAGACTTTGTTTCGATTTTTTTATATATTTGATTTAAATTGGAAAAAAATATAAAAAAATCCTACTACATGATGTAAGACCATTACGTTTAGACTAGGATCTAGCTCATGGGTAGAGTGTTTGTCTTGCATGCTCAAGGTCCTGAACTCAAACTCCAGAATGACTGTAAAAGAAAAGACTCTTATGTTATAAAATCAATTACCATACCTGGAAAATGTGAACACCAAATCCTCTTCTTGCAGAAAATGCATGGCATTATAAATATTGAATGACAGGAGAGGCATTGCAGCATGCGTACTTTAACTTACTAAGGACAAAAGCCTCCCCTAATGAGTATCTGTGTTGCCCAGAAAGATGTAGCTGAATTACACCTGTCTGGATGCTTGCCGTATTTCAAGTGATGCCATTCTGAAAGCTTCATGGCCCTCTCCTCTTAGTATTAGGAACAAAACACCTATAATATATTTTCATATGAAAGACAAGAATATGTACAAAATCAGTGTAAATTAAAGCTAAACTGATTAGCTGGCTTTCACTTTTCAAACTGCACCTTCAACAAAAAGAAGTATCAAGTGAAATTGCCAACAAACCTTTCAAAGGCCACTCATCAGTGTTAAAGACCACAATCAGCTTGTCATAATTAACTTCATATCTAAGGAAGACAAACAGAAGCAACAGTTCAATGCCTAAACCCATAGCTTGAAAGATGGAGTTCAAATGGGTAAAAACTGAACTCGGGCCAAACTACTTTATCCTGCTCACCTTGTTCCATAAATCACGTAGAAAAATAACTGTACATCAGCAATGTTGTATATTAGTTCAGTTTTATTGGACTGAATTTCATTATTTTATAAAGTGAATTTCTCCACAAAATAGCATGAATACAAAGATATGAATTATATATGTGCTTCATCACAATATACTTTTGCCTCTAACTTTAGTGCTGTTCCTGCAGATATTAGACACACACACACACACACACACACACTTTCCTTTGCATCTAACCCCTTTCTGTCTAGTCTTCAACACTGTAAAAACTATTGCAACATGCCTCTGTGCTTTGCGTGTATGACCCCTATACCTACATGATGGTTTCCTGTTACACGGATTCCATGAGCCCACTTGATGTCGATTCTCATATTTATACCTCAATTTTTGAGCTAGAAAAAAGTTCTTAGATAAACATTTTCCCCATGGGATCCCTCTATTTGACTACAGAGAAACTTCAAGAAGAATGGATAGAGATGGCAAAGACGAAGGTGAAAACAACTGCTTCAGCAGAGTTAGAAAGAGAATATGTAAATAGCTCTGCAATGCCCCCGTGATTTCTACAATTATAAGATGCAGAAAGAAGACTATAGTAACCATAGTTTCAATGCAGTTGGAGTTTGCTGCCCTGGGGTGATGGCAGAGAAGAGGGAGTGGGGAGGAGGAATGCAATTCAACTTTTCATTGCTTGATTCATAAACATACATACCAGAATACTTCTCTTGGCCAAGTATTTATTAAAAATCCTCACTCTGTCGGCTTATAAACAATTTGAGAAGGCAGACACTATGATATGCATAGCACTGTTCAAGAAATGACCTTCTCAGCTGACTTTATTAGGAGCTATGAAAAGCACTAGCTAATAAAACACAAGGGCATTTAGTTGATTTCCAAGATTTTATTTTCTAGGGTTTTCAGCCCCTTCATAAAGCCCTCCCCCCGCACCAATGATCTGAATACAATTATGCCTCCCCTTGACATTACAAAACCCCAAAGCAAAAGCTCCAGGAACATGGGCCCCAGTAAAGCCTGAGGGACAGCATTCAACTGAAAGTCTAAGGGCAAGTTTTCCAGTTGTACCACTGGGCATCTCTACTGTGGTTTATTTGCTGCTCAATTATATACATGCAATTTCTTGCTGGTTTTCCCCTTGAGTATGTATTCTACAAAAGCTCATAAAGTTCTTAAAATTAGCTATACCTGTAATCTTATAATATTCCCCAGACTGTGAGTAAAATTGTACTTATTCACTTAAAATTAATATCCTTTTCTTGGTTCTCTGTGGAATTCTGACAAAACATTGAATTTAGTGTTCACATACCTGGGTATTTTAATCCAACAATCATGGCTATCTATCGTCTAACTACGGCAAAGTGAGATTAGCATGCACCCTGCTGTGTACGGCCCGAACCTGTGAAATGAACCGTCACCATGGTCATTTTAGGGGGAGGAATGGAAAGAACCTCAGTGCTCAGAAAGGATCCAAAAGAGGCAATGGGATAAAACGAAGCACGTGGAAGGAGGATCGTTGATCTGAGAAACTCATTCATTTTGATTTGATCTTGCTGTAAGGTTAATTACATGTATTCATAAAGCTATTTCACAACTAACGACTAGACTCATGCACACAGGCAACTGCACATTTATTATATCAAGTAGTGTGTGGGAATCAAGGCCCAAGATTGCCATTTATCAAAAGACTGAATTTTTAAAATCCATATCCTCGGACAGTAGAATTCTTCATAGCTTTTGTGGGGGAAAAAACCTTGCCTATATTCATCATTGAATTAAGAAACAAATGTTCTTGGATACCTCAGATGGGCCGTTTTCATGAAACAGATATTTAGGATGCTGGGATCTGTCAATCCGTCGAATTCACCATTCAGAAAGTCTTACCCATTGTCTGGGGCTGAGCCTTTCCATATTTAAAAGGCAGCTTTAGTTGGTACTTGAACACCTCTCTGGAGACCTGCACTGGGAAGTCCTGGATAACTTCTAAAAGCTACATGTCCCTGGGTCCAATTCCAGTTTACAGAATTAGACTTGCCAGAAGGGATGGCCAGGTTGTTGCATGGTTGACAACTGTTGAGCAGAGTCTGAAACAAAGCTAGTAGGCAGTCAGTGATAAGGCTAGGTGAGCAGGGATTACCGCCCTCAGTTCTGACATCGTCTTCCACCCCAGCAGGCACTGCAGGAAGTGATCCTCTAAGCAAGAGGAAGGAGCCAGTGGAGAATAGGAAACAAAGGGTGTCTGACAGGGATCAGCAATCATCACACACAGGATGCAATCTATGGCTTTCTGGAAAGCTCCTTCCCTTTTCTTCTCAGGACTCTCCCGCCCCCTGCTGATAGAACCCAGCATTTCTTGCTTCTCTGTTACTATAGAGACAGAAGCCAGGAGAGAGAAGCAAAGATGTAAATACAGAGCTGGCTCTTAGATGTGGGGAAAAGAGAAATGTCAGAAAGATGAGACAAACAAATGGAAGGGAAGAGGAAAAGAGGGAGTCCACATAGGGCAGAGCCCACAGACACTTGGCAGCAGCATCTGCACAAGGAATAAAAGATTAAAGACAGATATCTGGGAAGGCAGAGGATTTGGGAGCTGTGACAGGAGACAGGAGTATGTGAGCTAGGGAAAGGCCAGTCCGTTGGAAGGAGGTGGGGAAAATACAGGGATGACGCTGGCTTCTCTTTTACTTTTTTCTTGTTTTCAAAACTTCAACATCTATGAGTATAAATTAATTAATATGGCTTTGTAGACTCCAGAAACCAAGCTGGCTTCCAGCCTGCATTGGTTAACCATTAGGGTGTGGGCTTTTGAGATGGTGATGGATAGGAAGACAAAGGACAAGAGGAAAAGAGGGATCAGCCATGTGATGGGATTTGCCCAGATCCTGGAATACGGAATGGCAAAATTCTTATCTGTAAGACAGTACAACCATGGATCTCGGGGAAATTTTACATTCCACTGCTCTGTTTTTGAGAAGCTATTGATTGTTTTTCTCAAAATCTAAAACAGGTAATCCATCCAGGTGGCTGTTTCTAACTGACTACAATTAAAGCCAGAAAGCAAAAGAATGAGAGACTCAGTGAGTTAGTAAGGCCCAGCCAGGCCCCTTAATGACACCTGCCTTACATTCATCCTATGTGGAAAGTGATGCAAACCAAATAAAAACAGATTTCTGATTGGACACAGAAGAGATAATTATGCAGATAATAAACTAGTGTTAAGTGCGCAAAGGCCACGAGAATGAGTAAAGACCCTGGCCACATAATCTCAGACAAACAGACTACAAAAGTGGCTGTCTCCCTTGTCTGTAACAACATCTTCATGACAACGGAAATAACATTCGGGCTTTAGAGGTGAACAGCCTGTGACTTAGCCATCAGGACAAGTGATTCGCTAGGTACCTGAAGGGCAGCAAAGAGAGGCTTTGAGGTTGTCACTCGGTTCTCTGGACTCCAGGATTCAAGGTGGATCTGGAATGAATGGGTAGACATGCAGTAACAGAGGTGAAGAACTGCCGGCTCTGCTTCTGTCTCTCCAGAATGGATCAGATAAACCAAAATATCTACCTTACCCTACGGACTCATCAGAGGACAAAGGGAGCATTTAAATTTGGGGGTTATTCCCTATTACATTTTATGAGAAAAACCTAATAGTTCTGTACGAGAGTTAAAGTCAAAGGTTTGGATCCCTAGATAAGATGTCAGCGAGGAAGATCTTCAGCTCTACTCCCTAGAGCAGAACTTGTCACATCAAAACGTGATTTTCCCAATCAAAGCTCATGATATCACAAGTGCCTAGAGCACACAGGCCATACAGTGAAAGATAATTTGCTGTCTGGGCTCAAAAAGACAATACTGAAATATAATGCGGCTTAATTAGAGTGAGGAGCAATTTTTACTGCTTTTCAAATCCCCAGTGATAATACAGAAACCTCATAAACACAAATACACATCCCAAAATGCTAAACCTGAAAGGGTTTTATTGGGCAATTTCATCCAAGTTTCTCATGTAGCAAGTTACAAAATGTAGCTGCAGAAGCAATAAAAGTACACTCTCCAACTGCATGACCCCTTAAGTGATAGACTTTGGTCTGCTTGAGACAGATGCTGCTGACCAGCGTGTGTGTGTGTGTGTGTGTGCGCATACGTGTGTGTGCATGTAAAACGAGGTGGCAGGTGGACAAGAAGCAGCAGCATATGCATATGGGGAATAGCTGGCTCTACACACACACATTCTCTCAGTCCTTGTACATATAGCATTTGATAAATCCATTATATTGATTTCATATGCATGTATAAGAAAAATACTAGGGTTTGCCTACACTTCCTTATCAAAAAAATTTAGAAAGGGAAAAGGAAGTATTAATCAGAGATCTAAAAATCAAATATACCTTTTCAAGTAGTTCAGTTAGACACAAAACATAGTGGTGGAGGCATAGGTAAATCAATACAAAGTGTACTGTAGGGAGGAATTACACAGTATCTACTACAATGTTGATGAATAATGCCTTTTCATAACCTGAGACTCATTAACTCCAATATTAGGAGTTGACTTCAAGCAAATAACACATAGAGCTCTCTAACAAGACATGAATAAGAATGTTAGCTTTAATGTCTAGTGAAAAAAATTAGAAATACACATGGCAAATTGATAAAAATAAATTATAGCATATTTATTCTGTGGAATTATACTGCCAACATAAAGATTGCATTACTCCGTATTCAGAGAAATAATGGTAACCTATTCCAAGAAAGAAAAAGTGAAGAGGTATAAAATAAAAATACCTAATTCCATATGTAACATTTTATATATTATATGAATAAAGACATGACTAGAACAGACAGTATCAATTTTGTTTGCAAAATTTTTAATATGTATTGTTTTCTTATAAATTTGTAAGTACTTTATATCAATTATAATGTTATAATGGACAAGTGCTAGATTCAGGGAAAATGTCACAAAACATAATTTTGGGTTTTTTTTCCCTGAAATATACACACACACACAAACACACACATGATGATGTGTATGAAGATTTATTTTTTCCAAATAACCTTCATATTTAATATTGATAGGGCAAATAGAATTATCTTTAAAATTCTAATATAATCTTACTTAAAAATAAATGTAATGTCTATACATCTCTAGGGCTTCAGGGTGTAAAAATGAATTTGAATTCAGGCAGACATGTCACGGTTATCTTACTAGGTGAAGTGGGCTGAACCAGAAACCATTCCCTAGCTCTATTTCTCATAAAGCCTTAAATGGGAAAATTAAGTTTCATGACATCTAAAGGCATTTAAACTCTTAAAAACAATTCTGAAAATTTGAAAATGCAAAATAATTTTTTTTACAGGGAATAATATCATATTTCAGAATTTCTCAATAGGTATGAGAACCTGGAAGTCCTAAAGTCACTATCAAACTGAACAACCTAAAAATTCCTCCAAGTTCTTACCAAAAACAATGTTGATACGCAACAGTTTGCTGTTGCTTAGCATCTTAGATGCCAACCTGTGTTGTCTCTAAAATGTCAACTGATGTGTTAGAAGAGTCCCAATGATCTCTGCTCCCAGAAGCTCATTCGGGGCATTACTGGTAGTCTGCACAAAATCCTCTTCAGAGCTGATGGGAATGAACCAAGTTCAGGCTTGAGTTCAGGCTTCTCAAGCAACTAGCGTGGTGTTTCAGCAGAAGAGGAAAAGTTCCATATATTTCTAAGTCAAAAATCCCATGGCAGGACATCCATCCATCCAGGTCACACAAGCACACAAGCCCTAACTCCAAAAGACAGGAGACGGCTTTGGGAACCAGAAGGAAGTAATCCTTTGTCAGTTTAGGCAGGGGACGTTCGATTTTTTGAAGATAGACTAAGGAATTTAGAGTGTTGATTTAACATTAGAATGAACCGGAATTAATATACTTATGGGCCTACTTGGGGCAGAGAAGTTATGGTAACAGATAAACAAAATCATTAGTACAGGGTGATGGCAGAAAATAATAATTGGTGGTCAGTTTCAAAGTAGAAAGAAAAGCAATGTTAGACTTGGGCCCTTGAGAACACAAGGCCACTGAAAGGGACGTGTCAGATCAGCAAGCTATCCTGCACATAAACCAGGGCTATGGGTTGGCTTGTCCCTATGAGTTACCACCATGCATCTGTTGTCTTAGACAAAGAATATGTAATATTAATAGTGTTATCAAGTCAAAAGTCTTGAAATCTATGGAAGCTTATGAAGGTCATGCTGTTTGTTGGTGAGTTTCATGGACAAGATGGGCAACAAGAGAAGAAAGGATGAGGTGAATGAATTTAGGTGATCATGAGCAAAGAGGTGCAGACAGAAATCTCCTTGTCATTTCGATTTTACTTTTTCTTTTAGTATAGAGATCTGACTAGGGGGTTGCTTAGTTAGGAGACAGGAAGAGAGGTGCTAACTGAAAGTCTACTGTCTAGCAGGCATCATGGCTGATGCTCGACCAATTTCTTCATAATTGATTCTAAATGTAATTCTGGAGCTACATTGTACATATCTAATAAGTACAGAACACAGGCTGGTATAAAGGAATCACTCTACAACTCAACAATATGAAAGTGGGATTGAAAGCAGTAAAATCACCCCCCAAACAAAACTCAACTTTATTCTGTCTGGCTTTGTTTGACTTATAATCAGATTTTGAGAAGGTATTCAATGTAAATTATTAGAAAACTTTTAAGTTTGCTCTAAACAGCTTGATTATGAAAATTTATTAATTTTTTAGTTGAAAGGGGTTTTAACTTTGTCAGTTTTTTTTTATTTTTAAATTTTTCTTTTCTTTTTGAGATTATTTTACAATAACATCATTTCCTCTTGCCTCTCCTCCCTTTAGCCCCCTCCCCATTACCCTTCTTTGCTCTCTTTCAAATTTATGGCCTCCTGTTTTTCATTAACTTGTATGCAAACACACACACACACATACATACAGATCGACATATACACACATACATACATGCATACATACATCCATACACACATATTCCTAAATATAAGCTGCTCAGTCTGTTTAACGTTGCCCTCATGTATGTTTTCAGGGTAGACAATTTGGTATTTAATAAGCAGATGGTGTGCTCTTGCCGGCAAAGACTATTTTTTCCACTCTCAGCATTGCTTAGGTGCCTGTAGCTGTAGTATAGGATCAAGGCGAGGCCCTACAGGCTTTCCCCATCCATTTGTCATGCCCATTGTTGCTGTCCTCATTCAGTTCACATTCAGGCTATCATGTGGGTGACACAGTCTCATAGTAAACCTTCCGGTTTTTATAATTTTTCCATCCCCAATTCTACAATGTTCTTGGTGGTAACTAACAGCTCTCTAATTGGACTTAATACCCACTCAGCAGGAGAGAAACCATGTCCTTTACTGGAAACCTAGCTAACTACCCACGCCTAGTGAAGTCATGGATCGTGGAGAAAGGTCTACAAGCTTTATTTTACTGAACCAGAATAATCCGTAACAACACTCTAAATATTTGTCCTTTTATCCACAGATAATTGTGGTCCTCACACCTCATCAAGGATACTTCTCTTTGCCTTAGGCATAGAACATTACAGAAAGCCACAACCAATTAAAATGTCATTGTGGAGCCTAGTCCAAAGGTACTACAAACAACACCCATACTTAAAACTCAACTATAACTCTTATACACTTCAAATATAATACATGTATTTCTCATGAACACTTAACATTGATATTAAAAGCATCTAAGTCTGAAATACAAACACTGCATTCCAAAGATTTAGTATGAAAAAGAATGCTAAATATTTTTCAATAATTTTATAGCCATTACACATTAAATGGTGATATCTTGGATACAACTGGATAATCCTACTAAAATTATGTTCACTTTACTATTTTAATACACACAAATAACAGTGTGTAGTTATATTTTGCTGGTTTGTCTATGCTTAATTCAGTGTTTCTGAATATTAGCAAACATTGGAAGCTTGGAATTATCTTCCAAGTCCATGACATGATTCACTGGGGTAGACCTGTATATGCTTGTATTTTCAAAAGATACTCCAGCCATCTTTTACTGTAGCCAGAACTAGCTTTAATGGTGAAACGATTTAAATTCCATTTTTTCTACAGTGGGAAGAATTGGAAGATTTGGAAAGAGCAAGTCACAGAATGCAGTGAGATGTTTCTTGCCTATTGCTTCTGGTTTTGCTATTGCAAGTCTCTATGACAATGCAACCTCCAAAGAAAATAGAGAAGTGGCCCATTTTGTAATAGCCATTGTTTTTCTCCCTGCCTAAAACAAGGATCAAATAACAAGGGGACCACAGTAACTCTTTTGTGAGTAAAATGACACACTTACAATATTTAATAAGCATATAGACTCATGATGCTTTAATTTCCTAATGATTTGCCAAAAACTTGAGTTTCTTAGAGCAAATGACTAAATTCACAAGAAATAATTAGAACATTGATTAATACTTACTTTTGGTAAATCTCTGTTCTTAAAGCTAATTGGATTGCCAACTAGCTTGTTTGGAAGGCAGACATATTAAAATTTATCTAATCATTTCTTCTTTGACTAATGCTAGACTTGTGATTTTCTTCAGAAATTACTAACAATCAATCTATATGTATTTATTGGCTCATAATACTTCTTGCCAATCTTCTTGAAATTTTTACATTTATAAGTATAAAATATTTGACCAGAAGACAAGTCACTATGCACAAACAGTTCTTTGGCCCAAATGTGGAGTGGAAAAGTACAGTTAAATCCATATTCTATACATAATTAAAATGTGGGTCAATTATTCTCAAATAATAACTTGGATGCTTTTACAAACCAGTTTTTCCTTTGGATGTGTGGGTGCATTAGCACAGAACATGTTGGCTTGGGAGTGCTTACTACTGAGATGATAACAGAGTGGATTTGGAAAGATATTAATTCACTGACTCTCTCGTTCTTCTGTAATTCTGGTCAACAATGCAAATACATACTGTCATCCTTAAGGGACATAAGGACAAAAGAATGACATTTTCATTAAATGCATTTTAGCTTTGAAAATTATCTCCACTTTTACTCTCATGCTGAGTTTATAATATTAATATCACATCTAATTTCTTTGAATCTCAAAAGATTTTCAAACAACCCTCTGGTGGTTTGTGTCCACACAAACCAATAAAAGGATTATATTCATCCAGGCATACGACTTCCTCATCTGTGGCAGGTATAATGTGAGTAAGACTCTTCATATTATTAAGCCAAGCATAATTCTGGAATTTACTAGTGTAAGTTAATATCCTCCACTTCATTTTTAGCCAAGACACGATGTCATGCATTGAAATACTGGAAGCTGCAAACTGCTAATGAAGCTTAGTTACAAGGGAGAGTAAGAATTCTTGTTATTGCCCTTGGATTGGAGCTCCTAGTGCAGGATGTTAAAATTATTATTTGGGGACTAGGAAAAAGGCTCAGTGGATAAAATGATTGCTATGTATTTACAAAGATCCAAGTTAGAGAAGCCTAAACCCACATAAAAATGAAACAATATTTCATGCCTGAAATCTTAGCATTCCTATGGTGAGATGAAAGGTTGAGACAGAGGGTACCTGGGAGGCTCAGGCCAGTTAGCCTAGCATACACAGCGGTGGTCAATAAGGCACCCTGTATCAAGAAAGAGACTGGGTAGGGGCTTGAAGGGCTGGAGGGTACATACCCCACAACTCTATGGGTATAGGAATGGCTCTATCTGCCTAGCTTATTCTTCTACAATAAAGATTAGCTATATTTGATATTTGAGTTTTTTAAAAAGACAAAAAGAGTGTTTCTAATGTAAAATCTCCTGAAATTTAGGAGACGATACACACTTTTATAAAGATATCACATAAATTGAGTTAACATATTAGCAAATGAAATTGCAAAGACAATCCCTTAACTTTGAATCATTACTATTTTGGCACAAGTGTGTCCTAGATGTAGTAGGGACCATCGTACATTTAAACCTTTTGGTTATTTATACTGAAATTGAAGATATGATTGCCCTTTCGTCTATTGTGGTTGCCCATCTCTGTGTCCAGTTCTCACATTTGTGGGCCATGTTACTGGCCAGTTATCACTCTAAATCTAGTTTACAAACATGTCCCATGATGCTCAGTAACTCTTCATGCGGGTCAATGTGAACCTCTGCCTTAGAGTTTAGTCTACAGGCACTGTATTCTTTAAGGTCTTGCTTGAATGGGTATGAATTCAGGTCTTCTTCTCTTTCTTTGATAGTACATTCAGAGAAGCAAACTCTAAAACAGGGAAAGCTTGATATAAAGATTCTTGAATATCTCAGAGTTAAAGAACATAAAATAAATAAATCTTGTAGTATGAGAGAATTTGGATAATTTGGTCAACTATAAACTTTTACAACATGAATAACCTATTCCTGTTTAGCATGCACTATGTGTTGGGTTTCGATCTGAGAAACATGTACCAAGTACAGAGTAGTTGAACTTTTTGCCATACAGCTTGGGGCATACAGCTAGTCCATAGTAGAGCCAGAATTCTAATCTCTATATTCTGAGTCCAAAGCATATTTACCATATTATCTTTTAATAAAGTGGCAAAATTCGCTAATCATGAGCCTCTTAGAGATAAGCAACTCTAGGCAATTACAGATGGGTGGAATTAAGACATTTGACTCGGGCCTGGACCCTTTACCAAAAAATTGCTAGACACTCTAAGCCTTCTGGTCTGCTAAGGTGGTTCAACAAGAAAAGGCACCTTTAACACAACCTAGAAAATCTGATTTCAACCCATGAAACCCACATGAAAAAGATGATAAAGTACCAAGTGTACAAAGTTGCTCTCTGACATCCACCCACATGCCCCACAGAATCGCACCTTGCTCACACAAAACAACAAAACTTTTAAAGGAATATGGACAGTGTAAGTAGTGCTAGCCTTTGACATGCTCAAAATAAAAATAAACGTGCTTTCAAAATCATTTCTCCTTTAAAATCTGTGACAGCCCGAGGGTGAGAGCACAGCCCATGCAGTCAGAATAAAGTGTAGTCCCAACTTTACGAGTCGATCTGTGAATTTTATGTTCTGTGCATTCTACAGAGCAATGGGAAATTAAATTAACATAGTTATTTATAGCATTTTAAATTTTTACCCTAATTAATTTGCTATAGTGCTGCATTTTGGTTCTGTGGTCATCATTTAAGCAAATTTCCTTCCGTTACATACGTCAGCCCCCACCCCATCAAAGCAAGTCACTTTTCTGGCCTTGACCTATGGCAAGCCATCTCTCTGCCTTGTTTTATGGGAAAAGCTACATCGTGCACACAATTTAACCTTCAAACTTCAAAGTGGAACAATGTCTTAGGGGGCTCTCTTTCTCCTTAATACCTCTCTGCAGAAAATATCTCTCATTTACTTCTTTAATATTCTTATAATGGATAGCATATAGCTGACATATATCAGCTTTTTTCTGTGATTGCCATATACCCAGAAAAAAGCAGCCTTCAACAAACTTCGTAACAATAAACAGAAATGGGGACATGATTCACTTTATGTCCATCTCAAGCGAACAAAAGCAGTTCCTACAAAACAGAAGCCTCAACCAGTTCAACAAAGTGGGTTCTTATAACCCATCTGGAGCATACTCTTAACTTTATAGAAATGAACTTGGAGTCCAAATTAGTGAATGTGATAAACTTTAACATAATGGGAGTGTTCCTTGAGCTTTTGTAACCCTTCCCAGACAGGAATAATTCGCCCACGGTCCTAGGACACGAAACCCCTTAGCCAGGTGACACACTCAGAACAAGTACACTTACAAGCTTGCCTTTCTTTACCTCTAAAGATTGAGAGAAGAGGGAAAAGTATTTTCCAACTTCTTCCTAGCCTTTCCAGGACTCTAATACTTCTAAAATCACATCACAACTCAAGCCGGCAAGTAAAGGGTAACTCTGTCTCAGAAAGCCAAATTCACTCTGACTTCAGAGCTGACAAGGTTCCTAAAGTGTTTGTGAGCAAAATTTTGAGGGGTTCCCAAATTGTTTATGAGCAAAACTGTACTGGGAATATTTGTCTCATAGAAAATTCACTCCACATGTGGTCACATCATGACAGGCAAAGAGATAAAGAACTCTAGCACTGAGGGAGTCCAGGCATAAGACTGCTTCTGTAATGTTCACTGATGAATTCTTTATGCTGATGTTTTATTTTCTTCCGTAATTCCCCATCACTCACCCCTTTCTCAGCTTACACTACGTCCTATCTTCTCAAAAATTGGTAAAAGATTTGCTGTGTGCCTGTCTTGAATAGAATTACTATTCCATAAGGGGCATGCTAGTCCGTTACTTGACCCTAGTTTAGAGGGTTAAAGAGGCCAGAATCATCATAGAAATTTCCCAAGTTTTTACAATTTAAACAATTTGCTTGCTACATGAAAAAGTCAAAATTGCCACATAGGTTTGTGATAGCTAATCTTTATTGTCAACTCAAGAGGATTTAGAGTCAGCCAAGGGGCAGTCCTTTTGGTGTGTCTGTGATGGCATTTCCAGAGAGGAGTTAAGGAAGGAAAACCTACCCTGAATCAGGGAAGAACACCCTACTGCGTGGGTTCCTGAACTTAATCAAAAGAGGGAACGGAGAAAGCCACCAATCGTCTGTGCCTTGCTCCCTGCTTCCTGACTGTGGATGTAGTGTGGTCAGCTGCCTGGAGTCCTACCGCTTGTCTTCCTTGCAACAAAGGATGGTTTCCACAAAAAAAAAAAAAAAAGGTTTACCTAAGTAAACCTTTCCTTCCCAAATGTCATTTGACTTATCACAACTGTACAAAAAGGAACAAATTCAAGGACATTCCTCAATCCTTACTCATCAGACACACTTTGTCATCTCACCTGGTGATCTAACCTCACCAAATGGCTATTTATTCAAGGTCTCTTGTGATCCCATCTGCATCAGCTCTGCTTGGGAGATCCTTCTGGTCTGGCCCTCTCATCAAGGCTGGGCAATGACCAATTCTATATTACAGATTCATCCAACTCCTCCATTGGACAGGAAATACATGTTCCGTGACTGAGTGGACTGGAGGGTTGGTAGTATATAAATAAAAGATGGCATCCCTTACCAGGTCACCAGTTTGTGGTACTCAGCCATAATAAATAAAAATGAGAGGAAGAGTTGGCACTTAGGGTTAAAAGACCAGCAAAAAGTGGGGCAGAGCTTAAGGCGAATAGAACCAGGGGAGAATTTGAAATCCTACCATCATAATAGATTACAAACTTTGTTCACAGATAGCATCTACTTTGATTTTAAGGGTCTTTTGAAGTGTTATAGTAAGGTGATATTTGTTCCTTTTTACAGCATGGTCATGACAACCAGGATCAGAGGTCAGGTGGATCTCCTGGGCCTGATTATCTTCTTACAGATTTACATAAATTTAGCCTGCAAAAGAGCGCTTGGCTAACGTTCCTGAATCCTTGAGTTCCAGGGTCCAAATCTGGGACCAATAGTTTTTCTAAATTATCAACTTACAATTTAATTTTTATTCACTTTTTTACTTAACTCCTTGGTATGATCTACCTTCCCATGTTCCCTACTCCCCACCCCCATGCTAAGCTAAGATTTCTATGGGGATGAGGTCTCAAGGAGCACTGGGGACCACATAGAAAAAGTCTCACACTGTCATCAGATATAAGTTCCAATTCTCTACATATGGGCATAAAGATGGCCAGTTACCAGGCTACAATTAAATTCTTTATTTCTCACAATAGAAGCAAATGGATATAGTGTGATGAGAATGAGAAGTTATTAATTTCTTCAGCCTATCCATCAAAGTTGATTTCTGGTTTGTGTTTCCTATTCTTTTATAAATTTTATTTTTTTAAATAGGAACAAGATGTCCTTATAGCTCTTAAGCAATCTGATAATTAGCTTCATTGTAGTCTAAAGAGCCGGACGACTGAGTGCCTGCCTCCATGTTGTGGGTACAGCAATGACATATGGCAAAGAAAACCTTACCGTGATTCATTTTACTTTAGAAGTGACATGGATTGTGATATATAATTTCAGGGGAAATTGACTATACACGTCTCCTCAAGATGCGATGTAGCTCATTTAAGGTTAATGAAGGTGATTGAGTGGATTGTTATTCCTCAATCTACCTGCACATTTCATAATTAAGGAAAAACTATAACAGGAACAGATTAAGAACCTTAAAGGATTTTCCAGTGTAATTTTACACCCATAGTTTTTGTTTCTGTATAGAAAATAATAATCATATGTTGGCCAATTGCTGGTGACCAATCAATTTGTTGTTTACTCAACCTCTTTTCCCTACCTTTATTGCACACGTGCACCTCAGCTTCCAATGGCTTACCGTGTTAATGCCATTGGGAAGGATACTTTATCAAGTCTGTGGAAGCCTAACTTGAGAGAAGAGCTTTCTAGGATACTGGGGAAGCACAAAAGACAAATTTCTTACATGCATTCATATTACAGAGAATAAACTTTGGCATACTAGGAGCTATCAAACCTAAGCATTTAAAACCATGAATTCTAATATCTCAGAGCTATAATATATTAAGTACAGGAATTGCATTTCCTTAGAAATCCAACCATGTAAAAAGTTTAGAATTGAACATGTGTATGCATAGAAGGTATACAGAATTAACCTGAAGCTCTTTCTGGGATTGGCCAACTTGAACCCATGCATAGCACCTCCACTGGGAAGAAATTTCTTAGGGAGGAGCTCTGCCATGCTCCCATATTACCTATAGGGACTTGTAGTCCCAGGGGACAGAGCTGAGGAAAGAGTTCTGTACCAGAGTCTTGCTGCCTTGTCGGTGTCCACGGCCTAACCATGAGGCTCCCTCTTTCTTCCTCTGCACAGGGAACCCAAGGCCAAGACACAATCTCCTGTCCAGGGTTATACAGATTTTGAAACTTCATTTTTAATACATTCATTCAGATTTAACCCTGACACTTAAGATTAGACATAAACTAGATTAGACATAAGCTAGCTGACTGGATCTTGCATCAAAAGAACCAAATTTGAGGACTACGATTGAGCATATAAAGGCTTTAAGTAAACTTTGTTTCTCTTTATGGTAAAAAAAAAATAGGCAGTGATATTTATCCTCAATCCAGCCACCTTCTCCTCCTTTTCCTGAGTCTCAACTGAAATCCTTTAAATCCCCTCTGAATACAAACTGGGAGTGAGCAGCTGCTCAAACTCTGTAACTAGACCTGAAGATAAAATACTTGACCCCATCTATTTGTGAGGTAGAAACAGTAGTCTGATTACCAACCAAGTGGAAATAAGAAGCAGGATGTGTAAAAATAAGGGAGCAATATCAAACTATCTAGCAAACATTATTTGCTTTTCTCTAACTACTTTAATTCATCTTGTAAAATCTCCAAGTTCCCCCCTGTTGCCATATATTGCAGGATCCCTTTTTAAGAATGGAAACTATTCCACTGTATATACACATAGCATTTTCTTCCTTAGTCAGAAGGGAGCAGCTTAAATGTATCTACCATAACTTAACCTGAAAGTTAGCGAGGGAAGAAACATCACTTGGTAAGGTCAGTTCCATATGCTCTGTTTCATTGTATTCTTACGATGGGGAGTTTTCTGGATTTGGATTCAGTTCCTTTCCCACTGAAATAGAAATGAGGCAGAAGAAATCAAGAAGAGGATCTTGTCAATACGGCTAACTGTGCGCACTAAGGACACTCTAGTAAAGGCAGAAGATGCCAGACTCTTCAAGTTCTGTGTGCAATTTTCCTCTTATAATTGGTCACTCCAGAGGAAAGAAAGGGAATGGACACACAGAAAACAGATAGGAAAGTAAATGTGCTCTATATGACCAGAAAGAGTACTTTGAAGATCCAACACCCAGGACTAGAGACAGCAAATGGCCTGACATCAGAGGTAAGCATTTAACATTTCATCCATGCAGTTCAGCGATTCCATATAACCAGTGGGAAGCAGTGTGACATGTTCTCCAGCCTCTCATTCAACCCAGAAGACAAAGACCCGTAGGAGGAATCATTGTGAGATGCCAAGATGCCTAACCAGCATCTATAGATACTTTCCAGAGATCATGTGTGCAAGGTAGAAAAGATGATTCAGTGGGTAAATTGTTTGCCATGTGAGCATGAGTTAATGATTTGACCCCCAGAACTAATGTAAAATGTGAGTCATGGGTGTGTCTCCCTACAATGCCAGTACCGGGATGGTCAGAGATAGGCGAATCACGGGGGCTTACTGGCCAGCCAGTCTAGCAGCAAGCTCTAGGATAGCAAGAGATCCTTTCTTAATAAGTAAGTTGGACAGATCCTGAGAAATGACACCTAATGCTACCTCAGGCCTTTATGGACACACACATATCCACATGAACATTCATGACCATGTACACACACACACACACACACACACACACACAATCATATATCTGACATAATTAAAATTTTCTGATAATGCATATGACCTTCTCTGATTGATTTCCTAGATGATCCACGACTATGAAGGCCTTCAGTCATGTTGGAATGCATGCTAATATTTCCTAAGCATCACAGAACTGAATTCAGGAATTTGCATTTTCCTGAAAAAGTGTTGCAGTTTAAATGTGATTTCCAGATTGCAACCTCAGCCAAACCCCCATGTGCTAAAATTATCATTATGGAGAGATTTTTTACTACTCCTAGTAAAATCTAAAGACGATCGTAAAGTGTCCCTCCTCAAAGCCAAAACTGGAAAAGAATCACTACATCCCCCACACGGCCATCACGTTTTAGAGGCCTGCTACATTTTACAGTAAAACGATCTGCAAGCAGAAGCATTTGGATTTTCTGAATGTAATGGGAAACCAATAGGATCAATTAGCCATTCACTCTTTAATTAAAAATGGTGGTTGAGAGCCTCACATATGGTATGCTAGGAAGTACTTCAGCTCTCTTCTCCCTCTAAATACAGTGAGCCGCACCCAAGGAGGGGTTGCATTAAAGCCAAAAAAATGTGTATAGTTGCTATACAAAAATCTTAGACCCTACTAGCAGACAGTCTGCTCACAGGCAAAACCACAACAGTTCTTATGTATCCTTTTAAATGGGGATCCATTTAGGCTGATATGCCAGGAGCATGTATTTGGGGCAGAATATTTAAGTCAGTTCTGAGATTGCTAGAGCTCAGCTTCCTCCTGGTTTTGGGCATTAGCTCTTAGAGTCCAAGGAGCATTGTCTCAGGAAAGAGGATGCTCAGATGTTTGCTGTAATGAAATGGACCAGGTTTAATTCCCATAATCGCCTGGTCAGGGCAGATGAATTAAGTAGCCGCAGCTGTTAGCTCTGGAGTGCCTGCTCTGTGTGCTTCTTTTTAGGTAACAGCCACCGTGGAGTGATGGAGTTCTTAGTGGATCTGCTCTTTTCTCTTCACAGAGTCTTTATCAGAAAAGGGGATGGAGTGAAAGAGGATGAGGATCCACTAAGATTCTGACTATATCGCTTTCATGTTCTTATCTTTCATGGATGGGCAGGAATCTATCCAGTCCTTAAAAGGGACTCCTTTACTGGGGCAGGTCAATATGATACAGTTAGAAAAAGCAGAAAGGATGTACAAAATGGGGCACAAGGAGATGGTGGTTAACAGAGGCATCTTGATTTAATGTCTGTGGGTTGTCATTGTCTGATTTGCTTGTAGTTTTTATTTCCTACCCTCAGGACCAAATGCAGATCACAAATTTCCCCCCTCTATTTTAAACCTAAAACCGACTTTGTAAGAATCCCCACTATACCAAACAGAACTATGACATTTAGGCCCCACAAAACAAATATCTAGATCTCCTTATAAAGCTCACCATCTTTTGGGGGGAATTCATTGATCTCCTTTGATCCAGCAAACACCAGAAACTAAGTCCTGCTAACATCGTTCCCTTCACAACATAAACTTTTCCTGTAGAGGTGATGATTAGGGACTAACTCTGCCTCAAGTGGTTCTGACTTCACTTGCCTTTCACAGGACCAGATGTGCCAGTGTGGCAGCCAGCTGGATTGTCACAAGAACCTGGTCACCATCTTCTTGCATGTGTCATTGAAGAGAAGGGCTTTATCAAGCACTCATCCTGAGAATGTCTCAAATTAGCAGTCATCTCAAATATAAAGAGAGCTAGGAAAAGCTTCTCGGGATCATGGTCAAGGCTACCACTCCCTCCAATCTCTGAACTTCTCACTGTGGTTGGGTTTCCATCCAACCAGAATCCTGCTGAGCTGTTCATGGAGGCACTAGATGGGACAGGTGGAGGATCACATGTTTCCTAAAGAGAGTCTCTTCATTTCCACTTATTGACACATTACACCACAGACATTTATAAACAGTAAATATCTGGATTGTCTTCGGAGAAGTCAATATCATGGAAATCCATCATCAGAAATCTTTCAAGCTGGAATAGAAGGAGGGTGGACTAGGGCTTTGAATGTCACAAAACTAACTTAACTTTTTCCCTGCTTTCTATTTTTAATTTTGAGTTCAAGTAAGATTTTTCTCCACTTCACACATCGCAATAACCTTTCTTTAACATTATAATAGTTACAAAAAGTTATAAAACACTTTCCCCCCCAAAACACCATTCCAAAGACTCTTGGTACTGTAATCTAGTCTGGCCTCTTAGGAAATGTCCCCTGTCTATAATATCACTAAGCACCATGATATTTCTCTTACTTCCAGCCTTCCCCCCCCCCCCCGCTTCTTAAATGGAACAACATTCAATTCTTAATTTACTTACTGTAACTGATAGTCTATAAAGTTACCTTCACTCAGAAAAAAAAAGACAAAACGTAAATCATATACACACATGCTGATAGACACAAAACTCTGGGATACATAATAAAGTGTCCCAGTTAGGTTAGACAAGAGTCAACCTAAGTGCTTTTAATTTTCTGGCACAATATTGCCCAGTAGAACAGCCAGCTCCCTTGTAAAGTGCAAGCACTATCCAAATGTGGACTGCTGCCTTGAGTCCCTGTGCCCCCAAACTCCTCCTCCAGAATTTCTGCATTTGTTTTTTTTTCTCATCAGCTTTATGCCAGGTGGGACTCTTGTTCTCTCGGAGGCTATCTCCTGACTATAACGGATTCCTTCTCCTCCACTACTGTTCAAACACATTGTGCTTTTGATGTCCCGAAAACATTGCTACTGGCTGGATCATTTTGCTTAACAGGCATTTGAATGTTTGTTATCTGTAGCCTCCCTAGATTATGAAATCCAAGAGCGAGGCGATGTGGAACCACAGGCCTTTCACAGATATTTGTTGAAATGACAGGTAGACGCAGACAGTGACCAATGTGGACCGGGAATTTGTGGTAGTCAGCATCTCCAGAGGTAACAGTGGTGTTGTCTCTGACCACTTTTCACTCTTCTTTGATGTGGGGCATTTACAGGGATTCTTTCGAGCAAGAGATAGGGAACGGCCAGAAGAACCTCTCTGGGTTCTGCCAATGCCGCCACATCCCCCCCAGTAGACAGTAATTCCTGATGCTTCAGATGCAAGGTCAGAAACTAAATGAAATGGAAGGATTTTGTATGTGGGGGAAAGGGTGGGCGTGGAGCATTAACTTAAAGCTGCAGCTAACTCACAACAAGTAGAAAAATGCCAGTAGCTTATTCCTCTACCAAACATGGGACAATTCTAGTAACGAACCATATCCTGTGCCATATATACATATTACTATCATCAGTTTCTCCATAGGACGTGAAATCATGACCCCTATCACCTGACCAGCGAGACCATCAAAGAAATCAACATAACAGAATTCCTACTAGGAAAGGCAGGCTTCTGGGTTACCTCAGTTTCTCCTATTCACAGGACTAGGATCCTCCAATTTCTGAACGCCAAGACCAGTATATAGAATAAATCAGAGTGATGCATGCAACACACACCCCCCACGCCCCCCACACACCCATACACACACACACACACCCATACCCACACACACACACACACACCCATACACACACACCCCCACACACCCATACACACACACACACACACCCATACACACACACACACACACCCACACCCCCCCCACACCCACACCCACACCCCCACACACACCCATACACACCCATACACACACCCACACCCACACCCCCCCCACACCCACACCCACACCCACACACACACCCATACACACACACACACACACACACACACACCCATACACACACACCCCCACACACCCATACACACACACACACACACACACACACACACACACACACACACACACACAGAGGAACGGGGAGGAGGCTATGTTCTCATTTAAAATAAATGTATGACATTTAAAAGTAGCATGAAGTACTTGGATAATTTTTATAGTAAGAACCATTAGCTCTAATCAAATGCTAGATTCACCAAAATAATCAACAAGCAACCCTTTATTAGGTGTCTAAGGAAGACAACCTGTTAATCTTTTGAAATAAGAAATTACTTACCAAAGATAACCTTCTGCTTGCTCTCACACAGCACTGCCACCCCCTTTTACATACCCAGAGGGTACCCATTAAAATGTCACATGGCCAGTATCTCAGCTGCTTTGTAAAATTCTACCATGGTGAGTTTGACCACAATTTATGGCACATTTTTTACATGCTGTGGTTCCTGTCCGAACCAAACCACTAAGAACTATCTTTTAAAACCAATAAAAAATTTCAATTACATTTTGGGATAAATTGCAGTGATATCTTTAATACTATGTTGCCCATTTAAGAAGTGTAGTAGAAAATCTCTATGAAAAATGCTCCCAATTCAGATACTTTTCTGGCTGACATTACCAGCAACCTAAAACCCAGTGTGATGGATGGAAAAAGTTAAAAATATTTCACTCTGTGGTTCCAACATTTCAGAAGGGCAAATGCAGGGAACGAGATTTAAGCTTTAATTAGGAAATGTATATATCATCAGGTTGCTCCTTCCCTGTGATCAGGGGCTTTTTTTTATGTGCATGAGCTGAAATGCAGGGATCAATAAAAAGCAACTTTGACAACCCCAGGGCTCCAGAAGCATTGAGGAATTCAGCCATTAAAAAAATTATCTCTGTAAACCTGGGACCATGCCATATAGTTATTCTATCGCTAGGGATAAAAACTAGATGGGAAAAATCCTCTTCTTAAACACTACTAATTGGGTATATGGCACGTTACTCTAAAGGAAAAAAAAATGTGTGCTTCATGAAAAGTTTGTTAATTTATGCAGTCATTAGTTTGTTTTGAACAGTAAATATTTTATACTTGCAATGATTAAATGTTAGCCAAGAGGCATAGTACTATAGGAACCAAAAGATGGGTCAGAAAAGGAGAGAAAGGTTAGCAGGACAAGTAGATGAATGAATGTTATTTCTTTGCTCAGATGAACCACAGGAGAGGATGGAATATGGTGGTGGTGGGTGTGGGTGTGATCATTTAATCAATATAATCAATCACAACAAATAATTTAAGTTGTGATTATGAAACTCACATCTCTGCAGAAGGTGTAACTGAGCTGGTCTGGAAGGCACAAGGACCAACCCTCTCACGTTTTCTGAGGGATGCTCATTCTCTCACAAGGGCTTCCTAACCGTGTATTTGGGCAGCCAGGCTTCTGATCCATTCCGTCCTTTCATTCTCTTATGTGGAATGTGCAGCTGTAAGTGGGACAGCCTGTAGGTTCAATGCTAACAGCTTTGTTGTGGGGATCCCTAAAGCAGAGGCCTATAAATAGGACCAGCTACATTCACTCAAGTTGCGTGCATTGACCCAAATAAGAACGATGCGTATGATTCACAAATGTGTACAACAATACACTTCGAGCTGCTTGCGCAAGCCCGGTGCCCAAGCTGCTCGGGGCTGTTTGGAAGTAACCTTAGTGCTTCTATCTGTCTGTCCTCCTAGATGACAGTGACAGTATTTGCAAAAGTCCAGGCTAAGTACAACTGGGAGAAAATGCTTTCGGCACATATGCAGACACAGAAGTCGGATGTTTCAATAAAAACATACTCTACAACTACATTAGCAAAAAAACCACCCACCCAATAGGAAAAAACAAACAAACAAATGAAATGTATGACCTAGTCACACCTTTACCACAAATGGCCAAGTGGAGCACTCACAACAAAAGCCCCAGTCCACAGTAGAGTAGACAGGAATATCTGAGTAATCAGGTAAACGCCCATGGTAGTAAAAATGTTTTTGAGTTGTCAAATGAAGAGCAATTAGAAAGAGCGCTGAGAGGGGAACTGTTTGTGTGTTTGTCATACTAAATACTCTAAGGTTTTTTTTAATGTCCAAAAATAAGTAATAGAGTAAATAAATAAACTATTGAAAAATTTAATAATCATTGTGATGCTAACATTGTGGAAAAAGGACTGCATCTGTCCATTTCTGAAAGCAGTATGGACCATGGCTACTTCTTTTTATCTAGTATTAAAAAATGTCATTGACTATTCCCCAATAATCTGACTTCAAGAAAAAATATTCTCCTAAAAGAATGATGAACACGTTTCTACAAACATTGATGAACAAATGAATCTCCAAGAAAGTGTGGACATTGTGGGGAGGCTGCGAGAACACAAACTGTGAACTATGGGAAGGTGTGTCAGGGGGAAGGAGACAATGACATTCTAGTCCATCTGAGACTGTGTGGTTGCAGGAATGGGCACTGGTGTGAGATTCTTAAGAAAATGTATTATTGAGAAGTACCGCTTGGAAAACCATACAGGAAGGTCAGAGAGGCAGGGAAGGGAGGGAGGTTCACAGAATCCATAGTGGATGAGTGAGATGCACACAGTCAGATTCTGTGTTGTCCCTAAAAGATTCCTGCACATGTCAGCCCTCCATGTCAGGCTGCCTGAGAGATTGTAGAGCAAGTTTCTGCAGCTGGGCCATAAGGAACTTCAGGGGAAGCAGGTTCTAGCTGATGGGGCTGAGCACACCAAAGCCGTGGAAATAAATGGTGGAAATATCCCCTGAGTTCCCAGAGTTCTTTTAAGCTGTGACCTGGGGAATGAATGCCTTTGGGGTGCACTTCTCTATTTCTAAGCGGAAAGACAACAAATGTGCACAGTGACCCTGAGCAATGGAGGAAAGACACAGAAAGAGATAGAAACATGCATGTTAAGGCATCGCAAACCTAATATTCAAAATGCAAAGTGAATTAAAAGGTACCATAGAGAATTATGTACTATGTAGGCATTATGTAATGGTTTTGAAACTTTTATTGAATTAAAAGAGAAGCAAGATAGAATGTAAGGTTTTAAAATAAAATGTGTAGTCCTACATAAATAAGTACTTTTTATTACACAAAAGTAAACACATCATGTATATATATTCCTGAATACACATATACTCACATGTTCAGAAAATGCACTGATCTGGCAGAATGGATAAAAGAATATTGTTGGTTGTTGAGGTTAGGTTATAGGTCTAGGGTTTATTTGAACAGGTTTCTCTTTTTCTTTCCTGCATTAGTTTACTCACTAACAATATAACCCTTTAGTATTTTGTGGGAGGTTATACCATCTACTGGCAAAACAACCTGACCTGGGGGCCACTGGCTCCTCTTTTATTAATGTGTGTGACGGATTAATATTGGAAAACAATACTCAACTCTTCTCCTAGTGAGCTGACTGAATCAATTTCCTAAAAAGTATTTGGTATTGAGTTACTACATTTTAGCAAAAATCACACAAAGAGGTGACAGAATGTCTAGGATTTTAGTGGACAATGTCAGGGCTTCTAAGTTGTTTCTAAGGATATATTTGATGGGATACCCAAAGCTGCAGACCCTTTGGGGGTGAGAAGGCTAGTTTAAGATCAAAGATCTGTATTTGCATTCTCCATGCTATGTCCTGTCACAATTATCTTAAAGATTCAGCAGCTAAAGCGAAAACAAGCCTTCTCTGTCACCAGTGACATCTAGAGACATCAAAGTAAGAAAGGATTCTTTTATGAAAAAAATAAGCATCTCAGATACTGGAGTTAAAAGTTCAGTAGAGCACACATTATTTGTAGCAAGATGATCTCTTCTTCTTTACCCCCAGAAATGGAAGGAGCCAAGTTAAAAAAGAAAAAAAAAAGTTCAAGATGGTGATGCAGCCTTTGGCCATTATTGTGGCTAAAACTTGAGCTTCTATAGGAAGTTCTGATGGATCTCCATCCAAAACCTGCATTCCCTTGACTGACAAAGGAGTGAAATGCAAGAATTTGGTACCCAGGTGGTGGAACAGGCAGGCAGATCTCCTCTCTACACCTGTCACATGGCCCATACTCCAGAGGCCATTCATAGCATCCCAGGAATCTCCTCCGCAAGGCTGGCAGGGATAGTGAGAGATGCAGGGGAGGAATACTTTGTAGATTCTCTACTCTCTTACTGTATTACCTAGGAAACAGTGAGATGTGAGGAGATTCTGATTTTTAAAATACTAATAATTATTTAAAAAGTCCTTCTTAGGCTTTTGGTTTTTGGTTTTTGTTTCTGTTTTTTTTTTTTTTTTTAAAAATAAACTTGTCCCTTGATTTATTTTCTCTTAACGACTTGCTTTGCAGACGTTTTATTGACCTTTTGAATTTATTTATTTATTCATTCATCCATCTATTCATTCATTCGTTTGTTTACGCTGACTCAGTATTCTAAGACATCTTAAGGAGAGAGCTGCAAGGAGAAGACAGTTCAAAGGTGAACTCTAGGGCAACATCGCAGTTCAACTGAATTCCTTTTTATTTTGTCCATTTGACAGACTTTCTTCCCCGGCTTCTTCTGCATGAGCCCCACTGCACAGCTGAGGAAAAACTCTTCGTTGACATTCCACAACGGAAGGCCTTCAATACTGCCATAGCACACTACCTAGAATGCACACACTGCAAACTCAAAGGCCATTGGAGAAAATCTTCCAGGAGGGCACATTTTGTTTCATCGCTAACAAATCCACTCATATCAAAACGATAGACCACACACCTAGTCATTCTGTGGGCACATGTCCCCTTTTTCGTTTTTTACATAAATATGTCTGAAAAGTAAGCAAGGGGATCTAACGAGTATGCTCAACATGTCTGGATGCTTCTTTTGCTACCTTCCTTTCAACTCCCTACCCTCTACACATGAAATAAGACTAACAAATTACTTAACACTGCTTCAGAGAAATAACTTTTCTCTGGGACAGTTTCTGTCTCTATTGTACAATGTACTGAACGATAAGGAATGGCTAGCTTGAAGCCAATATGGTACAGTTTAAATAAAAGCTTGCATTTTTAAGAGAGCAGAAGCAAGCCGGGCAGTGGTGGTGCAGGCCTTTAATCCCAGCACACTGGAGGGAGAGGCAGGCAAATCTCTGAGAGTTCAAGGTTAGTCTGGTCTAACAAGAGCTAGTTCCAGGAGACACCAAGGCTACACAGAGAAGCCCTGTCTTGAAAACAACGAGAGAGAGAGAGAGAGAGAGAGAGAGAGAGAGAGAGAGAGAGGAGAGAGAGAGAGAGAGAGAGAGGAACCAAAAACAATACCTGTATTTTGTCAAAATACAATGCAGCTTTGTATTTCTTGTGATATAGAAATAAGCATATTCTCCATCAGTAAGAATGGAAATCAAATGTTTTCTTGAGAAATACTTGAGTGACTAAGGTTTAAATCATCTTCCAATACATCACACTTGATCTATTGTGACGGAAAAGTGCAGTGCTGTGAATTGCCCATTATGTTGGAAAATCCAGAAGCTGTTTTAATTGGTTTTGAATGAAGGCATTATTCTGCATTTCTAATCATGTTTCCACCCCTAAGGCTAATATTAAAAATGAATTACAATTCCCGAGCAAAGGAATTGACTCGGAATCATGGTTGGGAATAACACCGCGTTCCAGATAATCTGCAAATCAGAGGACCCAAAAGTTGAGTGTGTTTCTAAGGAGGTAAACGCTCATTAGACACACTCCATGTGAATAATGAACCATCTGATAGCGAGCATGTGTGTGTGTGAAGCGGTTAACATTCGTCTGAACAAGTTTTTCTCCCCAGATGATCAACGTAAGTATTCAATAGTCACTCAGTTGTACTGTCTCCAGAAATGAGACATATGCATATGCATCATCCGCCTTTCCCCGGAATTACACACACCTTTAGGCTGTTCTTGCAATCTTAAGATTAAAAAAAAAATTAAATTTCTCCTTTACCAATGGGTGGTGTGTGGCGATTGCCAATGACACATACACCCGCGAGTTGAAAGGAAGCTTGATCTCCTGGTCACAATGAATTAAGCTAATGCTACAAGATAGAAGCTTGTCATTTGTGCTATGAAGTGGGTTCTACAAAAACTTCAAATATTAATGAGGAAATACAAACTGACCTATTCACTGACAATTAAGCAACTCTGACTGTAGTACCAGGAATCATTTGCATAATGGAAATACCCTTCCCCCAATTATTCAAATTATAGTTTGAAAGGGAAAGAACACTCAAGAAGAGGTTTTTATTGGTAGGGACGTTTTAATGAGGTGATGGGTATCTTCATAAGTGTTCTTGGGTGAAGACACCTGGATTATTAAGCAGCAATTCTGCTGTGTCCTATATTAATTCACGGCAAGATTTTATCACGTCTGTTTAATTTATTAGCGACTTGAAGGACTTGGTATCACTTGCATAGTTTAAAGTAAACCAATTTAAACAAAAGATGAAATAAATGGTAAGTTTTGAAGATTGGAGGTTTTCAGGTATTTTTCTTTTAGCTTAACAATAATTCAGCAGGAGTACAAATCGGGAAAATCTTCATGAAATTAACTTCAAAGCAGCTTTTCATATGAATCCTAGAGGGTTTATTGTGGAGGAGGGGGGAGCACCAAACAAAATGAATTTCAAATATATCCATTGCGCTGAACTGTATTTCATGTACAGGGACATTAAATATGGGAGACAGATCATTTCCAGTGATCTCACACTCAACAGGAAAGCCAGTCCTCTTTGAAATAATAAAATAACAGATAAATAATAAGAGGCTGATAACTAGGAAATTTTGAATGTTTTAAATGTCCTGTACTCCAGAATGCCCGAACTCAAACTCATCAGCATCTTTATATTCATGCAGGATAAGGCTGTAGAACACAGTGCTAATCTTCTCCTTCAAAATAAAAAATGAACATTCCATCTAACACCGCATGATTTGTTTTCTTTAGATAAGGCTAAGGTTTATAGATTTTTTTTGTCCAAGTTTCTTCCCTTCCTCAGATCCAAACTTCATTCTTCATAGGGTGAAACTAAGTGTTCTCCTAAGTGATTTAGAGCTGCGAAATGGCTGTTTCTCCAGTGATATTTTTCTGAAAAAGACCATTTTTACTAGTTCTTTTTCACATGAACTAGAGACTGTCCAAAAATATCCCTTGTCATTTTACTGTTACAAGAAGGGTAGAATGTTATTGTGAATAATGGAATCAATTTGGTATAAGTGCAAAAGGAATTTTTATATGATATGAATTAAATCAGCTCAACCAAGTAACTCTTTCTGTAAGTGACTCTCTGAATACATAAAGGCAGGAGCAGGAGAAAGCAACAGAAAACCAGCCTTTGGAGACCCAGAAGAGATCTGTCTATAGGAAATAAAGGGCAATTGATGTCCAACTCTCAACAAGCTTGTCATATGCACTTTCCATATGAAACAGTCATCAGCGCTGATGTGATGATATTAATTCTTTGATCCAATGGACCGTTCTCAGGCTAACATAGAAAGCAGTATCCACAATGCAATGTGACAGGAAGGATTCTGCAGCTAGCCTCAGAAAAGACGAAAATTTGATTAATTCTCCTGGCCAAAGACTGTACAGAAGAAAAGAACCGTTAACCTAATTTTTGTCAATTTAAAAGAAAATTCTATTTGGGTCAGTCCTGGACAATACTCTTTACACACAATGGAGTCTAGTGGCAGAAGCTCATAGTTGCCATCAAACTGTGTTCAGGGCCTTAGGGTCATGTTCCTCCTGGTGCACAAAGAAGTCAAGGGCCAAGATCAATGTCCACCCGACTAAGAATAAGAACACGAACACCTTGAGAGGTTTTGTTCTTTCTTTTCCATCAGAGTCAAGAACATGAGAGTAATCCATTGTACTCTTAGCATTAAGACATAGTTCTTTTTCTTTATCGATCATCAGTGATTTTAATCAAGGCTAACACACAAATACAGGAAAATCAAATTCTTTCCATTAAAAACTGAGCAGTTAGAACATTAAGACTGAGGGTCTCTCATCAAATCAGGGCTGTTTGGAAATATGTTTCTAGATTGGTGGAGAGTTTGGAGATAGCTTTTGCAGTAGCTTATATTCCTATCTCTAAACTTCTACAAAATGAAAATTCAGTTGATCTGTCAATAATCAATTATCTCACAAATAAGACAACATACTGACTAAATGACCAAACTATTATTTAGTAGAGGGAAAATAAAAATTATGAGAAATTTAAAAAAAAAAAAACACATCACCACCACTGGTTCCTCGCAAACAAAACAAAACAATAACAACAACAATAACAACAAAAAATAGTCACTTGCTTTTCTTCAGGAATTTGGTGACCAGAGAAATTTTACGTGACTAAATTCAAATAAATTGTTTCAAAGCATCTAATCAAAATTTGAAAGCAAATATCTATGAGTAGAACCAATAGATCAAAAAGGCCCTTTCTGATGAACAATTACAGATTCCGCATTTATTTATTCTTCAAATTAAGCTCTGTACAAGCTAGTGGGATAACGTATATGAGAAGGCATTGCTTTAGAGATTTCCCAAAATGTTTACTCCCCTGTATTGCTTGGTTCCTCACTAAAATGTCAGATCAGAACAATTTTGATATCCTCAAAAAGTGAGACTGTATTGAGATCCAAACATCTATTATTTTCTTCACACAGAATACTCTACCGATTACAGTCTTGTCAAGTTTTCCTTTCAGCAACAAACACAGGAAAATGGCAAAGTTAGAGAGGAATTTTGCATTGTAAGAGTCTAGTCACAGATTTCTCTTAAATGCAACCGCAATCTTCAATTCTCATGTGCGGTTTATAACATAAAGCTTCTGGCAAATAATACAATTGGGAGAACAAATAAAATTAGAATTTCTGAGGATCAGTTGTGCAAGAGGGAGAGTCCTAACTAATCAAACATGTATATATTTGATAAAATATTGTCCCTCATAACCTGCCTAATTTATATATGGTCTTCACCCAAATGGTGCAGCCTCCTTGTTCCCATGTTCTGAATGGATTAACTCAAACCAGCTGCACCTTCTAGAGACCAGATCTTGCTAAAATGCAACAACAGTGTGCTAATTGCCAAATCACACATGTACATCTACAGACCCTAAGACCAGTGTGATGCCCTGCTTTACTAAAACTCTTTCCTGCCCATTTTGATGACATGGCTCTCCTCAGCACCACCCTGTACCCCACTTTCTTAAGCCTATATTGTAAGTGACAATATTGTTCCATCTCCCACCTCCAGTCCCGTCCTTTCTTACCTTCATCCAATTCAGTTGAGAATTGTGTTCACACTGCAAATAGGCAAATTGTGTTCACACTCCCCCTTAATCTCCACTTTTCCGCCTGGACTTCTCGCCCTTCTGCTTCACACTTGTTCTGCCCTGCCAGAGCCCATGCGTCACAGGCACCTCACAAGCTCTTGGATTGCTTCCTTTCTTTCTTTGCATCCTCCCCCTGAAAGTGGGGACATCCCTATCCTCAGCATTCTAGATTTCAAAACCTACACCGACATGCTCACGACCTATTTCCATGTGCACACTGGTCCTGCACCGCACACTCCCTACCACTCACCTTCTATAATTCTGCCCCCAGACAATCTGTCCACAGTGGCTGCTCTCGACTTGTAGGTGTTGTTCTGACTTTGCCTCTCCCCCTACACCCGTAGCTATTCCTTCTCTGTAAATGGAGTCTCTATTTGCTCAATACTCAAGCCACAACCCTAGAGGTCATCCTTGCTTTCTGTTCACCTTTTACATCCAATATGTCTGCAAGAACTGTGGATTTCATCTCAAAAGTGTCTCCCATAGTGGCGAGGTAACTCCACGGGGAAAGATACTTTCTAACAAGGCTAACTGATGGAGTTTGATCAGTGAACCCACATGGTGGAAGAAGAGAAGTAACTCCTAAAAGCTGTCCTCTGGCCTCCATATGAGCACCATAGTGTGTATGTAATACACACACACACACACACACACACATTACCAAAACAAATAAAGATACTAAAATAATAGACCTAAAAAAAACTCTTGCTGGGTGGTGATGACACACGTCTTTAATCACAGTACTTAAAAGACAGAGGCAGGTGTATCTTTTTGAGTTTGAGGTCAGCCTGGGCTACAAAGGACATCCTGAGTGGTTACAAAGAGAAACTCTATCTCAGGAAAAATAAAACAAAACAAAACCAATCCATATATATATATATATATATATATATATATATATACACACACACACATATATATATATATATATATATATCTACACATGTATGGTAGATATTCAGCTCTTAGGCCTATCAATTTTTTACAACTTTGTTGAACTTTTCAACTTTGATGGCCTTTCAACTTTGTTGGAAAACCAGATACTTGGGCTTGCCAATCTGGAAAAAAAACAGCATTGTGCCAGTTACTTCCCACTGTATCATTTCAACAACGATCTTACTGCAATGGTTTCATACGCATTGATTATAGAAGGTAGAAGTTTGAAAGATGTCCTTTTAAAGTTGGGTTCACAGAACTATAATTTAGACTTAAAGGCAGGCGATTAGCTTTTAAAAACATTGTTACAGTATTAGCCTAGAATCTTTCAGTTAATTCTTTCTGTGTTTAAAGTAAAATTTAATAATTTCTTCTAATGGGCAACAGAGTCATCTTGACTGTGTAGATACCTCCTTGAACCTCTCTCCATCAATGTTTGTTGAATGAATCAATGACTAACTGGATAATTTGATTACAGTACTCTTACCTACTGACATTATGTTTTTCCTTCTATTTCTTACCTATGGGATGAGAGCTTCCTATACCACATATTTCCAACCATGGTGAACTACAACAGACCCAAAAGCAATAGCAATGGGATGACTGGCAAGAGATAGAAACATCTAGAATGATAAATAGAGATGTTTTTTCTTTTACAGACCCATTAGTTTTGCTATTTTCCTCATTTGTATATGATATGTAGTACATAACTTCCTTCTTTTTGTCTCCATTATATACCTCATTAATTTGGATTCATTATTTTACATAATTCAAAATAATGGACCTTATCACTAGCATGTTGTGCATATGAAATATGCTATGTATGTTTCTGTAGAACCCATGAAACATAGCCAGTGGAATATTTTATTAACACATTCCTGGGATCAGTTCTCTGCTTGATCACTTAAATACCCAGATAAATAATATAAGATTTATTTGCTTTTATTTAAACCTTGTATGAAGTATGTGGTTAAGAAAATGACTTCCTTGCACTCTGCAATGGTTTAGACAGCTGTCCTCAAACACACATTAGATGAAGACCTGTTTTCCCAGACCCTGTTGGAAGGTTCTGTTTAGTGGGGGCAGTAACCTTAAGAGAATTCTAAGAATATGCCTTCTTCCCCCCTCTTAGTTTTTGATTCAAGCTTGAGACAAGAGCTTTCTCAAGATTATACTTCTATGATGTCCTAGCACAGATCTTGAGGCAATCGGCTGACTAATCAAAGAATGAATGTGATAAGCACGAACAAACTTCTTGTGCTTTTGAGTGGATTGTCTCATGTGTTTGCTGGCATAACAGAAAGGCAGTACAGACCCCTGCTAAGAAGTATAGTGGCGTGCTTACAAAATTCCAAGAATGTTTATTCACTACAGATCATTGGTTTTTGTTGTTACCTGTTAGGTACTCATTCTGAAGGGTTTTGGTTTACCTCTGCTTCTTAGTCCTAAAGGAGAGTGCAGGACACATTTTCATTACTTTTTCTAACCACAGGCTATGAGGATCTAGCATCTCAAACTCGCTCTGGAACAACTATAATTGAAGTTGATTTCTCTTGGGAAAGAAGCACCCTGAATATGGGAATTGGAGACTGGCACCAATGTCACATGAAGAAAGACTATGAATGAATACCTTGGCAATTCAGAATGAATGACAAGCAATTCACAAGCAACCACTATATGTATATATTCAGAGGGGTGGAGGCAGCTAGCTCAACCTGCACCTACATATCAAGTAAAGCTCAAATCACAACCAGAGTCCTTTTCTTAGACTATGTCTCCCTCCCAACTAAGAGAGTCGCATCCATTCTATGATAAAATCAGCTTCAGGAACAATATCATTTCATCCAAGTAAATAATCTTCCTTTGCTTAGTATGCCCATTCCTACCTCACCTTTAACATCCAAAGGCAAGCCAAACACAACAGTAACAGTGAACATGAGCACAGACAGTGGTATACAGGGTTTGTCACAGTGACTTCTAAGCACCACAAACCATACTTTCGGTGAACGATAGTGAAGTTTTACTGTTAAGGCCCCCAAAATAGTTTATTGTCTTAAGTCATAGACATCCCTGATGTCCTAGTGAAGTAACAATTGGATAAGCATGGATATAATCTAATCATACTTTATTTGTGGATAGAGACTCTCAAGTTGAACACAACTGTCAGGTGTTATGAAATATTTTTTGATTATCTTTTTAAAAAGTTTTTGATTGATAATCATATAAATATAGGCAACAAGTCAGCACTGGCCCACACGGTGGCCTTTTATGATGAGCTAAAACATAAAATGTGTTGTCAACTTCACCAGTGAACCAACTGCATCAGCTGTGCTCCTAACTTCTAAGATATGATTCTCTTTGAAACTGCAAAGTAGGAAAAAATCGGAATGTTCAAAACCCAATCCAAAGCCTGTTCTTTGGAGCACATCTTCTTTAGCTCAGAGGGAAGTGAGTTCCTTATTTCTAAAATAGTAGGTGCAATTATACAATTCCAGTACATATCATGAAATCAAGGAAATTGATTTACAAGTTAAGTATTGCTCATAGGGGCTCACAGAGACAAACACAGACCCTGTATGGGTCTGAGCTAGGTCCTCTGTATATACCTTATGGTTGTGTAGCTTTCTGTTTTTGTGGAACTCTCAACAGTGGGATTAAGGGATGTCTCTGACTCTTTTGCTGTACTTGAGACCCTTTTTCATCTGCTGGGTTGCACATCCAGCTGTGAGGTTGTGTTCAGTCTTATTGTATCTTGTTAGGCCATGTCAGGTGGATATTCATGGGAGGCCTGGCTGTTTGTTTGTTAGGAGGAGGGGAAACAGAGGAGGAGCTGATCTGGGGGGAGAAGGGGAGTGGAAGAGGGAGTGGAAGGAGTCCAAAAGGGAAACTTTGGTCAGGATGTAACATATGAGAGAAAAAAAAGTAAAAATAAAAAAGAAAGAAAATGGTTGAAATCATTTACACACACACACACACACACACACACACACACACACACACACACATTTCCATGTTCTCAAAGGAAAAGAACATCATATTGAGTTCATTCAACATAGGTTTATCTAGCACATACTCTACCTGTGCAAGACAAAGGAAATGAACCACTGACAGTTGAAGGAGAATCATCAGATCATCTGTCTTTTTCACAAGTAAGTGTCTGAAACAGTTCAATGATATACATGCATATATATTATTTTGATAAGTCTCAGAAGAAATGCAACACCTTTGCTGCAGGATCAATAGGACCAGGGGTTTCAAGATTCAAAGTTCCTCAAGGCATTGCTACAAATTGACAGATAGTCTCTTAGCACTTGACTTGATATGAGACACAGTGAAAGACACGCAGACCTTGGAGTGGAGAGTCTCATCTCCAATAGTTCCATGCTGGCCAGACAAACACGGTGGCTCAAGAAGGTGAGCCAGCTCATCCACAAGTCAGTTGAGAATTACTTTCTCTAAATTGGCTCCACAGCTGTGGTTTCAATACCTGAAGTACCCTCCAAATCACTCAGGGTGAATGTCGGGGGAAAGGAGGGGCAGGGGCAGGAATAAAAGCCTGCTTTCCACATAAACACATACCTTTTGGCTAGCTGCCATCCCAACACATGCAGACATGCAGATCTAAAAGGACCACTTCCGGAAATCTATCAGAAAAATGTCATGTCAAGAGTTTGGCATAGGACCTGCTACCAAGCATCCAGACCTATCTTATTCCAGGTCTGACCTACAAAGGAGGATTATGAAATAACTCAGCTCTGGGATAGCCTGAACTTCTCAGCCCCTTCTCCCGCAAGAGCAGGAATCAGAGAAATGGTGCCACAATTGTATTTATTTTCAAAAGAAAATGGGGTTCTTGCTTTGAAGAAAAGCAGAGGAAGCTGAGGAACAGTCTACACTGCTAGCCCCTTCCTTAAGAGTTTAAGGAAAGCCACAGTCTAGGAGTAGGTATGAGTTACAAAAACTGTATTTCACCATCCCTCCCACAGCAGATATTCCAGTTTTATCTAATCAACAGAATGTAGCTGCAGAGACAGATGTGGAAGTGAATGATAAATGCATATGGAAGCTGATATTTCAGGGTGCAGCGACCCGGTTCCTGGTGATATGCTGTGTAGCTATATATATCCCCCTCATACACAAACATACTTTGCACATGTATGTATATGTGGAGAGGAGACAGGCAAGTGAACAGGGGGACAAGAAGTCACTTTTGACATGTAAGTGTTACACATAAACACAGAGAAACAGTGAAAGAAGGCAGAGGACGCCATCATCATGGAGAATGCTAAGGATGCTACCATTCTTAGAAGCATGCTCCGGGGCTTGGATGGTTGGACAATTCCTGCACTCCTCTTTTACACAGTTATCCTTGGGGAAATGGTATCAATCATTTTGCCAGCAGCTTAGCTGTGATGCTATTATCACCTGGCACAAGCTCACAGCCCTGTACCTCTGTCTTCACAACTCCCCTCGTCCATGGCAAGTTCCCCAGCTTGACATTTACAACTATGGCTAAATCCTAAAGAGGGCTTAATAAAAAGATGAATTTCCTCCTCTTTTCTCTGCACTCTCACATCCTCTCTCTGGTTTCCCCTATGAGTCATGGTTGGCCATCTACAAGAACAAAATATCTAACTGAAGAAAAGTGTCTTCCAACTGCAGCATCTGCCTCCTTGGCAGGCTCTGCCGACAGTTGGGGCCTGGCTCTGAAGCTGTTCCTTCAAGAAGCTCTGTGGGGCTATTAGCTGGCTCCCCTCTTCCCAGGTGCTATTTCCTACTGGTTCCTCCGGATTGGAAAAGAGAGATTTGTATATATTTATCCTTCTGAGAATCTGCTATTGTGTAAATAGCTCCAGTTGAGACCCCCGTGGGAAGCTACACAGGACAAGGGAGCTCTTGCATTTCTCTTCTTGCAGAACCTCCATCAAATAACTTAGCAATTCCCTAAGGGTCTGCTCCTGGGTATTATTATGTAAGCAGTTTCTCCTTCAGAGAGAGAAAGAGATGCGTGGAGACACTGAAATAAAAAATGCCCACAGCTCTCTAAGGGAATTTCAAAATAGCAACTTTCTTAAATACCAAGGAAAATACCTGGTTCTTCTCCAAATCCCAAGATAGCCTGTGGTAGATGGAGAACTCGATGTTGGAGTGGGGGAGGGGAAGGAGGCAAAGGGGACCACGAAAGACACGAGGGAAATATAAACTACACATGTTATGGAGCCAGCTACAGCTCAGGAAGTTCTGATACTTTGGAAATTAGGTTTTTACTTAGACAAAGCCATCTGCATTTTGTTTGGAAAGTGTCTCAGGTGGGGGCATGGTTGCAGAGCCATGGTATTCTAGGCATGCCACATCTGTCTTGTTCTTATTTGGAGCCTAAAATACTTCTGTTGGGCTCTCCCTCTCTTTCAAAATTTCTTCTCAAAAATTTTTTTTTTCCTTTTCAAACAATGACTCAAGTCTTAAAACCCCTGGAGGCTCTGAATTCTTAAAAAAATAAATATCGAGACTAAGTATTCTGCTGCTGCCACAGAAAGGATGGTACAGCCAGGGAGGCCAGCTCTCTGTGGCTTAAGGTGCTTTTGAGTTCCTCGGAATCATATGGCCCACCTTCTGACTTGGAGATAAAAAGTGTTTGGAATTAATTATCAATAACCTTCTCGTGGAAAGTAAAAGTCATTTAAACTTAAGACTTAAGCATTTAAGAGAATCCAGTAGTTCCTTGCACTTAACATTTTCTAAGAATAAACACAGAGAAAAAGATTAAACCTTCAAAGATCTCACTTATGTAAGTCAGACAACAACAAACACTGCACAGTGGAAGGATTAATCTCAAACAAAATTGGGAAAAGAGGATTTTTCATGAAACTGCTCCTCTGACTAGATCGTTTGTTTACAAAACGAAGTAGAATTTGGACCCATTGCACATTCTTTCTTAGGTTTTCCTTGTGAATTGAAGTTGTTAAGGTAACACTGTAATTATCTTTTATCTATGGCATGATTTATTTATACTATGAAATTTCCTTTCACGTTTTAAAAGTTATAATAATTCAGGGTTTCTCTTAATAGCAAAAAAATTGGAAAATGGAACAAATATCCATTTTTACCATCTCTTCTCAAGAATTCTCTGATGGTGCTCTGATATATGTGTGTGTTTGCAAGTGCATGTGTGTATGTGTGTGTGTGTCACATTTTGTCTTAAAGATTTAAAGGTTTTTTTCAGTTTTAAAGGTCATATTTATGATGGATCCAACGATGACTATGAATGAGTTGGAGGGTATGCCTAAAGCCGGTGCCTTTTCAAGTAAGAAAAGACTTATTAATAGTTCCATTTGTTTTCCATTAAAAAATCCCCTCATTGTATTCGCAGCAATCCATACGGCAGTATCTGAGCCTGCCTGGACAAAGCGTTTGCTTTGTGTGTATCAGATGCAAAATTTACTTAAATTCCAGATAATTACAAGTACATCTGCCAGGCTTTGTCAGTCGTCTATACGAACATTTCCACAGTGTATACAAAGAGCAATTACCCAACAACCAAAGAAAAAGAAACAGTGATTTCTGCAAATTATAGCCAGCTCCTTTATCAAGGAATAAGTTTGTGCTAAAAGAATACAACCCCAAAACACTTTAAAAAAAAAGAAAAAGAAAGAAAGAAAAAGCTTTCACTCACATCGTATACATTATCTACAAAGAACAAAAAGGGAGCCTTTCAACTGTTAAATTACTAGGTATGAAACAAGGACAACTGCAATTTCAAATAAAATCATCTCATGAAACATTCAAGTTCCCCCTGGGAAGGGGTGGGGGCACCGTCTATCCCAACAACGTGAACACTCTCTAAACCATTCTGATCTACTGGTAAATGGGCTCAGCCTCTGTTCCTGACAAACTGTTGCAAAAAGAGCCACTTACCCTATTTCTCATCAATTCTGAGTTCTCTAATCTGAAATATAAGTTCACCGAATCAAGAACATCAAAACAGAGAAGATCTGAAAATAAAATTGGAAAGTATTGGCTTTATCCATTACGTACTCCATTCGAGGTCTGCCAATGGAGATCCAATTGGGCCATTTGATCAACAGCTCTTTCTTTCTTTCCTTCCCCCACCCCTGTTCCCCCTTTGCTTTCTTTTAACTTCATGCACAATCCCATTTCAACTGTCACACTCTACACAGCCAGCCTTCCTTCAAAGCCCAATCCAATTTCCTGACTTTTACACCTCAAGCCAGCCAAACAACATGAACGCACTCCTGTGCAAGGGCCTAATAGAATAGATCTGTTCTTTTTCTTTTCCTTTTTTTTAAAAAAAAGAAACTCTCGAAGCTATCCACAGTGGTCCAAACAGAAGACTAGGAATAGTTTTGAAATGAGAATGAGCTATTTAACGCTAACAAATTTTTGTGACCTCTGACGTGTATGGAATCCATCAGTTTAGTGATCACTTATTTCCTCTTCCGCCTTCATTTAAATATCTTCATTATCATTCTGCAAAATGTATTATGTTACTGGTCAAAGCTATTCGTCAGTAAAAAGTCATCTCCATATTCCCCAAACTGGAAAATCATCATTATCATTAATATTTCATAGAACTGCATTAAATGAGACAATATTCAATATTTAACTATCTAATCCTACAGTAATTTATATTAGAAAATACCAACCATGTGAGAATTCAGCCAGTCAGATTATTTTATTGGATGAACCTTTGTCGTTATTAATAACACTTCAGTGTCTCATATTTTTTCAGCACAGAATATAACATCCAAGGACTGAAAGTGATTTTGTTTCTAATTAATTCTCAAAATCCTTGGGAGACAGTGATGGAAGGATAAATATATTAATTCAGAATTGAAGAATTAAAGGCTGAGCCTTCAGATGCAAAAGTTTTATCTCTGATACGGATTACTTGTGTAGGTCCTGCATCTCGCTGGGTTTACTAATAATTTAGTAAGAGGCAGGCAGCTTTAAATCTCAAGACACTCTGAACATACGAGTAAAAGGAAATGGGGTTGTTGTCTCCCTTTCGAGTGCTACAATTACTCTTGTTTCAAGTTGAGAAGTTTCATGAAGAAATCATGCTGTTGATTGGTTTACCACACATTAGGCCATCCAGCTGATTACTCTGTCCTCTGCACAAATTCCTTCTACCTTCTGTCTAGCTCTCTTTAAATATTCACAACTGGACAAAGATTGGTCCATCGTAGGTAATTTATACATAACTTTGGGATAAGAAGAGTTCAAGTGGGTAGCATTTTAATAGGATTCTTGGTGATGAGAAAATGAAGTGTATGCGTTGCATACTTTAGATCGGCTGTGTGTTTATGAATGTCAAAAGCAGTGTGCTTAATACTTTTAGAATCCAGAATAGCCTCTGATTTGTTTTAGGAGAAAAAGTAATAGATTTTCGTGTTGCAATTTACTTCTCAAGTGCATACTCTGAGCACCAATGATTCTATAGCTCAATATAAAGAATAATAAAAGATATTGAAGGATTTTTGTTTACATATATTGTTGACTCCCCTCTTTCAGTTTGAGAAATTCTGCTTATCTCCTATAGACTATCTGCTGTTGTCTCATAGCACAGAACACCAAAGTGTCAGCCTTAGTAACTTAGAGTTTTAGTAAGACTAGAAAAAGACAAGCCAACATCAATCAGATGGGATCAGATGGGATACATTAGCCTAGAACTTTGAGTAGGAAACCAGGAGGCCTCAGAGTCGAGGGCAGAGTGCTGCTCCATTTGCACGTGATTGGTGCAAATGGATATATTTCCAGTGGTAACGATAGCAGTGCAAGTGCAGTCGCCAGTGCAAAAGGCACACAGGGCTCCAGCTGAGCAACTGAGGCCAGCGACAGAAGCAGAGGGCTTGGCTTCCCATCTTTCTCAAAATTCCTGAGATTCTTATAAGGCCTTCTAACTTTTTACCAAACTGAGATTACACTCTTTACCTCACAAGGAGATCAGGACCTGATCCCGAACCCAAAACAATTCAAATTGTTTCAAATAATTATATAATAAAGTAGGGAAAGAAAGATGTGCTGTAATATTGTGAACTGAAAAAAAAAATAATTGTTTATCAAGACTTTGCATCCAGAAGGATCCCAGCAGTCTCTGATAAGTTATCTCATAAAGCCTTAGAGATTCTTATAACCAACCAAGAAGAAGTGAGCCAAATGCCAAAGTTAAAAGGAAGAACACATCACCAATGGCTCTACATGTTTTTCAATCCATTGCTTCTCCAAATCAAATAGACAAGGAACAAATGATAGCAAAGAAATTTGGATGGTTTGGCTACTATTTGCTGGAAATGAGATATGGACATCTTGAAAATCACAGACAAAATGAGTATTAATCAAAGAGCTGACAGGGATATCAAAAGTCAGAGCAGACTGCCCAAAGTCCAGGAAGTTATTACCTGGGGACACGAAAAGGGTCAGTGCCTCCATGCACTCCTTCCTTTACCATCTGCTTTCGGAGCCACTCACCTCATGCTTTTCAAGAACATCACCCTTCCCGCAAATGACTGGTAAGAGGGAAAATTCCCAGTGTGAATGTGTGAAAAGTAAACCCCAGAACTTGCATATTAACCCTGTAATTTCATGTTCTCTGATAGAAGAAATGTTTAGAGACAAGTTTTTAACCTAATCTCTATGTGATGTGAGGAATAAGTTAGCATTTTTCTCCTGTTTCTAGATTCAGGAATTTTCAAAATTACCTTCTGGATCTCTGTTTTATTTTTTGAGGAAAGTATAAGTTTATCTATTACTTATAAACAATGTAAATGGGTAGTTTGGGATATGAAATGTCTTAGCCACTCACTCACCGATTCAAGTCACACAGGCAACAGGCACAAACCCTGAACAGCTCCAGCATTGGGATTTCTTCTTATTCTTAATTCTAAAACCCAGGAGTTAAGAAGGACCTGCCTTCTGCAGCCAGAGATACACAGTTTAATACTCACCTTCTGGCTTTACCCTTTAGGTAAGCATGCCTGTTACTAGATCGCTAAATTTTTTAAAATAATCAAAGGAAAGAAAGCTGACACTTCAGATTCCTGACCTCACCTAAAGCTATGCTTTTTATAGAATACAGACATTTGAAGTGGCCAGGAATGCTTCTGTTTGCTGTATACATATGCCAAAATAAATTGGTAAATAAATAAGACATAAAAGGAAAGGAACACGGTGATACAAACTTCTGAATGCCCCTAAATAAAATCTTACTTTAAACACATACACGTACGTCCACATAAGGTATTTTTTTTAACCTATAAACTATAAGCTTCTAGCGCACAAACCAGCAATCCTCATACACACAATGCCCTAAACTGTGTATGATTCTGTGTACACCCCATGGGGGCTTAATAAACACTTATGAATTGACTGACAAGAGCAAAACCAAGAAATGACAACCTTCAGGGTAGCTCTAACACAATTTTAACTTGAAAATTGCCCAGAAATAGACTTCACAATCTATGGGAACATACACAAATCACATAAAAAAGAAGTGGTGGCCCTCATACGCTTAGACTGGCCTTAGGGAATCAGTGAAAAATCAGCTCAGTGAAAAATCGCTGCTGTGGGAAAGAGAGTTCATCCTCTGTATCTATTTACTGTTTGGCTTCGGCAGCGAATCCAGCTACAAGCAACGTTTATTCTGTAATAAAAGGTATTAGAAGATCATGTTTAACGTTAAGATTAGAAGAAATACAGAGTTGTGCTCAATATTTAACATGTTTCTCACTGAGTCTCCCAGCATCACCCACTCTTTTTTTCCCCAAGATTCATGTTGCCATTTCAATTTCCCTGCAGATAAAACAGTAAGGAAAAATCGTAACCTCTAATGACGAAATAGCTCTTCAATTGAAACTTTCCCAAATAAATGGAAATTATTAATAAATCACAAATTTAACCAGCACGTTCACAAAGTGATGCATTCATAGCGCGCACTACTCCTGAAAACCCACCTCAGTCTCCTGGGAGAAAGCTTTCAAATGTCTAAGGCTCCATAGTGCTGTTTTCTTCCCTGAAGTTTATATCCACTCCTACCTTGGGAGGTCAGAATGGGCCAGGCATAACAATTTACCAGTCCTTTCAGGTGAAGCGTGATATAAATAACACTTCTCCCATCAATTTGGTGTTGCCAAATCTCTGTGAAACGGTGACCAGTTGAGCCACCACCTACTTTAAAGAGCAATTTCCACCTTAGTAGATTTCCAAAACTATGATGATAAGTGGGGGCAGCAGAGTAAGAGAGAAACCACACTCAAGATGTAACCCATTAAACTGATAGTGTGAAACACGAGAAACAACCAGGATTAGTTACAGAGGGAAGTTTCAGTGAAAATTCACGAGAGGAATAATAAAATCCTGCCTACATATATCTAGCTGTGCCATCAACGGCCAAATACAGCAACCTCTTTGAAGTGTAGCAATTCTTAGCACTGGCTTATTTAGCTAGTCACAAGCTCCATAAAACTTTGCACATACCAGCTTATTCCCCGTCTTCTAGTACCACCTTAATCTTTCTGGTTCTCCTTTTCTGGGACTGAGGATCAAATGCAGAGTGCTTGCTAGACAAGTGTTCTACAAGTGAGCTCACTTTGTTCTTCTTACCTCTTCAGCCCTGTGAATTACTAATACATTTTCCCCTTTGTCCTCCAGCTCACAATGCCTCCTGAGGATGGGCTCAGTCATCTGCTTGGTCAGAAAATTGAGTCTGTTTTCCAATCTACACTTTGCACATCTAATTTACTATGTGTTTCCAAGAGCATAAAACATGTGAGACTTCTTAAGGATATTGATTGTGTCGGAACGTCATAGTTTCCAGGTTCCCTTCCCTATGTCAACACAGACACACCTTGATGGGAAAAATGACATCTTTCAGATTTTGAATTCTCACCATAACTGCAAGGGGAAAGGACAAGTTGATTTCGTCTCCTCTTTATATTCTTGACTGCCTCACGGAGCAGTGAGATGGGTGATTGATCGTTTCTCCACACCCACCCACAGCCTTTTCTGTAGCCACATGTAAATTTGCCAATGGGTAATTAAGCAGCAGACACAGCCAATAAATATAATAAATACATATGATTTTCCCCCTCTTAGCAATTGGTTTCATCTGACTGACTCTGATCGCATGTAGGGATATATAAACAGGATTAGAAAAGACAAAAACTAGATGCTGGCTCATCCAAACTGTAAAGCCCTAACTACTGTGGAATGTCTCTGTATTATCTGTGTTATTCCTAGGGTTAAAATAGACAGAAGCAGGTTATCCTTTCTTAAGGCGTTTCAGTGAAGTTAAAAATAAAACTGGAGGCAAGACCATTACTGTAAGAAAAGGTTAAGCAACCAGAGAACTTATTTTTCTTTCTTAAGTACCCTCTTTCACTTCAGTCATACTGTCCTTTGCTTGTGCCACCAAGAAACCAGTGCTGGGCATTCCAGACCTTGACTGAGGTCTCCAATTCAACATCAGACAGGACTGCATGAACAGCAATGACACGGATGTACTAGAAGACAAAGATTGCACAGATATTTGTGCACAATTACTGCCTGAGCAAATACTAAAATGAAATGTCATGAAATGACTTTTCCAATACCCCCTGCACGCAGAGAGTAAAAACCATTATCTTGCATTGTAAAGAAAGCACCTACTTGTATTACTATTTGATTTCTTACATAACATTTTGACATCAGATTTCTCTTGCCACCAGAGGAACAGTACCTGGCTTATCTCTGGGATCACAATATTGATTCCTGAAGGAATAAACTAAGGTAAAAACTAAAATGTACTTTAGTATAGTTTTCATTTTTCTGTATTTTTCTAAGTAATCTCTGCTAAAACATATAGTACATATTGAAATGCCCTAATATTATTGATGCTTTAAAATATTCATAGTTAATCTTTAAAAATGAGTTGCAAGAGTCTGTTGTAATAAGTATGGTTTTGGCTGTACAAATACAGATTACTATAGGCAGGGATATAAAGAGCTTCTACAATACTGCTTCATTCTTAAGAATAATTTTAAAACCTAACAACTATTTTCAACATTTAGAATGAAATTTTGATGTAGCTTTAAAAAATTCTATAGATACAGTGTACTTACGTTATTTTTTGAAATGGTTATTTTACACAAAGGGATTTTCTTAACCTCTGCCCAAATAATGTCTATTTCATATATATTTCCTACATATACTCTTCTTCTTCTCCTTTAAGCATGAGAGATATCAAACATTAACTATCAGTTAAGCCCTAAGCAATAATAACAAAACAGCCTTTAAATATAAGCTTCTACCAAATGAACTCTATCCCCTGTAAAGATTTAGATTTTTGGATATCACCCTGAGTATCGACTTTATTGCCTTCATATGACTAATATTCTCTGACTTTAGATTTACCTTCTAGGCAGTAAAAGTTGCGGAACCTAAAGAATTTAGCAAATTTATGACTTATTCTTTTGAAACATATTTCCAAATATATTATTTGACACTGTGCAAAACTCCATTTTCTTTAAACTTACAGTAAGCACAAAGGACATTTCCAATGAAGATGTATAATACAGAATGTCTAATATTATAAAAATAAAAAAGCCTAAACTTATAAAGCACTAAATAGCGTCCTCAATAAAGCAACAAAATGTACTCTCTGAAAGCTCAGTTGTCAACTTTTGCACATCTGCCTTGTGTCCTACTGCAATGAAAAGAACAAGCAAACAGACAAACTTCACATTTGTGTCTCAAAATATGTGACAAAGCTACCTCAGAGAAGACAGAGTAGCAGGAGGCACAGTCCCCAAATCAGGAGATCTGCAGGCATAATCAATCCCCTTTCCAACTGCAGGTCAGTCCTGAAAATTGGGTGCCTCAAAGCAACCAGCTCTCTTCCCAAACAAACAGCACTATATTTCTTCAAGACAGACTTGGCTGCTTAGCACCTCTCACGAATGTACAACTCTAGCAGGGGCTACACACTTTTAAGAATATGAGGGATGCTGTCAGCTGGTACATTCGAGTCACACTGCGCAGGAGAGGAGGGGTGGAGCTCTTTACTGAGAAAAATAGATTTTACTTTAACATACTACTGGCATTGTTTTACTTGGATTCCTCTTTATTGAACTTAGAAACTAAAACACCTGTTCTGTTTTTACTAACAGCCCAGCCAACTAGCACATCACTACCTTCCCACATCCCAACAACTCCTTTTGCCTATGAACATTGCCATTCTATGCCGAGGGCAGATGGACCAATGAAAGAGTTTCAGGAAAAAAAAAAAAACTAAAAAAAAAAAAAAACTCCATTTGTGGACTAGTTCTCAAGAGTTTTTCAGGCTTTGCTGTGCAGTAACTGGTTTTTGGAAGCTGTACTATTTCACGTTCAGAATCACATGGTAGTACATACAATATACTAGATTGAGCAGGGACACATAGACTTTTTAAAAAGAGATGTATGCTTCTACAGTTTATAAAGCCTTTTGAAAAAATTAGCAGCACAACTCTCAGTCCATCTAAAATAATTACATTAAGAAGTGTTTTGTTTTTCTTACCTGGGAAAAGAGACCATAAACATGCCTGTATGGTGCTGGTTGTACATATAACTGAACATTGTGACTATTTCTTATATAAATCAAACTAAAACCCAGATATGCGAAGAAGACTTTAGCAAAGCTGCTATTTACTCTCAGCAGAAGAAATTATAAAATTATTGATACGTTAAAAACATTAAATGCAGCATTTCCTACTTACAAAATTTATCTCGTTTAACCAAATAAAACCACCTATCTTTTGACTAAAAAATACCCTTTAAAACTACAAATTTAGGTGCTATTTGCTGGATAGATGTCTGCCCCACCTCTTTTGAGTGTGGGATGTGTGAACACATCAGGGCTACCAAGAGTCAGCAGCAGATCAAAGGACAAATGTGTTGCTCCATGCAAAGTCATGAGGGGAAAAAAGGCTTTGTCTACAGACATGTGTGAGGTAAGCAGTTTGATAGTAAGTTTCCCCTCTCCAAATCTCGCTATGAGTTTAACTTTCAGCCCTCAGGTGGGGAGAGATTTAAAAAAAACAAACAAAAAACAGCCCTTGGAAATGACCTTGATGATATTTCACCGGAAATCAATTCTTAAAATCAGTCTGCACAAAAGGGAAATCTTTGGAGGAGCTAGGCAAAGCAGATCCTCCTGAAAAGCACACAGGTAGCTCAGAGTTCCTGTCACTTACTCAAGGAAAGGGAGTGACAATTAATTCTAAGAAACTTCCAGTAGGTCTAGCAAAAGCACCATATTGGACATGCAGAGAAACCTCCATTCCTATAAAGATGAAAACAGGAACTTTAACAATAGAATCAAACATGATTATCAAGGTCTGTGAGTCCCCAGTCTCAGACACCTGTCTTTCTACACAGCCCTCTGGCCAAAAAGAAGTGACTTTCTCCAGGAAGTGCAAGGCTTTCTGCACATACTGAAATGCCACAGGAATGCCAATTGAAAGTGAGCTCTCTAATTTACCAACAAGCCCATCAAGATGACACCACTATTTTAATACATTAATCTGAAATCAACATCAGGCACACCCGTTAAAAGCTCTTAGTGAAGATTTAATAATAAACTTAGTGACAATAAGAACCCCATCAACCATGCCAACAAGCCGCAGACATGCTACCACGGAGAACCACGCTAGAGTAATGCAAATCCAGTCAACTGAATGTAGTATAGCCTGCCATTGAGTTGAAAACATGGATGTGTGGAATATTTTAAACACAAAATATCAGAGCTTTTTAGAAGTTGCCGGGAAACTAGAAGTCCACAGAGGGGTGGGGTGGAGAAAAATGAAACTAAACAGAAAAACAACCTCCGCAGGAAAGAAATGTGTTCCTTACACAAAGAGTCCTTCCTACTCTTTCTCTGTAGTGAAGATGCTGAAAGGGAAGTTTATTGCCATGTTTGTATGTAAAGGTGTGCTTTGAATATGTCCCAATGACATGTTTTGCCCCATGGGCCCATAAAGAGTCCTCAACGTGGTCAGCTCTTAGCGCCCATGCATGTGGATGTCCTGGACTACCTCTGTAGTTCTCAGCATGGGGTGCTCTGCCCTGGGTTTGGTCATTGAAGGAGAATACTAAGATGTTTTGGATGTCTTGGTTTCAGGAGACTGGGGGTTACTATGTGAATGCATTTTTGTGTCTTTATGATTTATACAAGCACATCCTTCAGTCAAAAACTATTCTAAACAAATGGAAGTGGAGTGTTTTTCTCCTCCAATTTAATCAAAATGGTAAACTCAAGGGTCCATGAAAATATTTTATAATGGCAATATTCCCATCTCAAGAGAGTCCTGAATAAACAGCGCTCTCTTTCCAAAGAAGATGCCTCATTTTTTATTAGTAGGATACAAAGGCAGAAATAAGGTTTAGATCTCAGGAATTTTAAGGATGACTTTTGTCAACCCTAGGGGAAACAAGAGCAGGTGAATCTGCAGGGTGGTTTAAGGTAGATTTTCTCTAACCTAAAACAGAGCCTGACTAGTTGAGCTAATTTATAGCTGGTTTTATTCTTTAGTCCTGAATATACTAGGCTGCCTTCTGCAGTTCTTCCAACACCAGCTAAGTTGATACTAAAGCAAAGTTTAACAATATTCCTGCAAACCATGCTCCCCACACCTAGGCAGGCTGCTACTCTTGGGGTGAGGACCACACAGCAGAGGCAGTCTTCTTTAGAGAATAATATTCTCGCTGTTGGACAACACATGAGCCTCCTTGGAGCCTGGCTAGCCTGGGTCTCCTCATCTGAGTTTAGATCCCTATGCATTTGGAGGCAACAGTGCACAGGCACAGCCTCCCTCTCTACCTCTCAGCTTCCACACACCACCAGCTCATTTCTACACGGCTTAGCAGAAAATTTCCAACCTTAAACCCATTGCCTTCTCAAGCGCTGATTTGTCTTTACTTATTGACCCTTCAGTTTTTCTACTTAACTGGAACTGAAAACTTAAGGAGGAACAAAAAAATACAAATGAAATATCATAACTACCCAGAACCCTCTAAAGAACTCAAATTATTTGATGGCATTAAAGAACTATTATATGTGATATTAAAAATAATGTTTAAAATGGATCCTGGCAGCAAGGGTGATGGAGTGAATTCTGTTTTTAAGAAAGAGGAAGGGTCCAATTTGCATGCATTATGCTGGCTATTTTAAATAATTTCATTCCATGTGTATAGCAGAAACTACTCTCCCTCTCCCCAATTGACAAGATGCCACTTCAAGTAAGAGCTGAGAGAGGGCTGGTCTGAGGTTAGCAAGCTCTGTATGTCTCACAATTTTGAATAAAACAATACCAGCAACCTCCCTGCTTCTTCAAAACCCTAAATTTATTATTAAGTAAATTTAGCCATCGCTCAGTCAGTGGAGAGAAAGATGCACTGAGCCACTTATCTGTTTATTATCTTTGCAAGCCACATGAAAAGCTGTGTCTACTATTGCTTCCTGCAAATCTGCAGCAATGTAATGCAAAACAGCATTTTTTTTAAAAAAGAAATTCTCTTTCGGAATGCAAAGGATTCTTCCTGCAATTCTGAGTATTTTAGCCAGCGTGTACCGTACAGTAGGTCTGGAATCACTGGCAACGGTCATGCTGTGAAAACTGAGTCAAAACGCATTGTAATCCTGGAGAGCGATAACCTTAAACATCAATACAATGTTAAAATGAATCCTAAAAGAATCCCTATAATTGCGATGAACATTAGCGAGAAAGCGGCAAGTCCTTCTGCAGGGAAATAACAGCCGGTTCTACCAATCTTTTCCCCCCCCCCCCCCCCCCCCCCCAAACTCATGCAACTAATGATGACCTCCCGAAGTGCCGAATTTAAATGTTCCAGCATTCATCTGAGGATGAAGGGAGAAAAATAAATACACAGAAAACCATGAAACAAGTTGCAAACTGCACAAACGCAAGGCGAGGGAGAGAAAACTGCAGCGATTCAGGAGCGATTGCAGAATAATGAGCAACAGAAGGGAAACGGGGAAGAAAGAAAAAAAAAAAAGAGGGGGAAAAGCCTTAAGCATTAAAGAGTAAGAAGTGAAAAACATTTACCAGCAGCTCGGTCAGTAGCTTCGCTCCCTGACACCATCTACATAGAGAGAGAACTTAGCCTAGAGTCTTCGGTCCCAGCTCGCTTTGGAGCAAAATTCCTTCACTTCGAGGGGGCAACACACACCCTCCAGAAAGAGAGAGAGGGAAAGAAGGGGAAAAAAATAATCCCAAAGACCTAGCCAGGCTTTCTCCCTCCTCCCTCTTACCCGCCCCCCAGACTCCCCAAACGGTGCTCGTTGCTTCTGCACAGTTCAGGCTTTGCTGCGGAGGCGCCGCTGCCGCTGCTACCGCGGCTGCCGCTGCTGCTGCTGTTGCTGCTGCTGCTGCTGCTGCTGCTGGAACTGCTACTTCAGAAACGATTAGGAGGAGGACGCCCAAGCACGACCTGAGCCTGCGAGCCACCCAGGACCAATGTGCAACCTGCTCTGGAATCAAACCCATAACACACGCAACGCACACCCAGTGGCTCCTGCACGCGCACACACGCGCCCGCCCGCGCGCCGCAAAGACACACACGCGCGCACACACATATGCACACGCGCGCGAGCGCGCACACACACATGCAAACACGCGCGCACACACGCGCACACAGAGGAGCGGAGCTCCGCTCACTGCCCGCCCGCCCTCCCGCGTTGTCCCTCCGTGGGAAGTGAGAGCCAATCCCCGGCCTGGAGCGCGCGCACAGGCCCTGGTAGCCCCAGCTGGGTTGGTGCCTTTGGGGCTACAGGGTAGTGAGCTCCGGGAGGGGCTCTCGGCTGGGAAAAAGGGGCGCTAGGGGCACGTGTACCCCTTTGTCTGCAGAGACACCCCCCTCCTTCCAGCCGGGCGTTTCCAAGAGCAGAAACTGAGCGCGCCAAGCCGGGGCCACGTAGAGTTCAGTTCCGCTCCGGGCTTGTCCCGGGCAGGCCGGCTTCCCTAGCTGCACGCACCGAGAACTCTGCTCTGCTAAACCCGATGCACCACGGCTGCACCCAGGGCTCTGAAAACTAGGGAGCATCGCCAGCCTACGCATCCTGCCGACGACCGGAGCCTGCCCCGGCTCGCGAGCATGCCCAGTGCTCGGCTGGACTCAGCCGGTTCCTCCCAGGGTTAGGAAAGCAGAGCTCAGCAGAGAGGGCAAAGCCAGCGAAGGCAGGGTTTCCTGAACCTGCCCAGCTTCAGACCTACCTCCCCTGGATTGCCAGGCGGTGGCCCTAAACCTGCCCCCAAGGGCGCGCGGAAATAGGGAAGCAAGGCTTCCAAGCATCAGAAAGCAGTTTCTTTTCTATCTTTCAGAGAGAGAGAATTCCTAAAGAAACGGCTGGTTCAGTTTTGGAATAATTGGGAGGAAAGAAAGAAAAAAAAAAAAACAAAACAAACAAAAAAAAAAACCCAGCGGGGCCTGGCAGTTGTACTAGTAACAACAGCTAAATAAATATATATTGCCTAGTTGCCATGTGCCGGTTTATGCTGTGTGCTGACCATGAATTATTTGATTTTATTCTATCCAGAAACTGTATGGTTAACTCAAATGGAAATGGGGCCCCAGTATACCATACCAAATGCCAGTCAATTACAACCGATGCTTCCTAAATTTAAACTCAGGGTCCGACTCAGCCACTGGAGACAGAACGCAGCGGGTTTATGAGCCCTCGGCATTTTCACCGAGGGAAAGGCCTGGTGGAAAGCTGGTGATAGCATCCTCTGGCCCCTAAGCTGCACCTGGCTGGCCTTCAACAACCCACAGACCTTGAAAAACCACATGCCTGATTTTTGCCAATGTTTTCATAGCAATGACATGAATGCTACTTATGGCTTGGCTGAGGACAGTGAGTCCTTCCCCACACTGTACACGAGAGGAGACCAAATCGCAGAGAGGGTGTGCTACCTCCATTAGATGACAGGAATGGGGATGTGGATTTGCCACAACCCAAGGTCCATGCTCTTTCGACTGAAATAGGTTTCTTTCCTAATTGCATCCCGGACAAAGCCGTGAGACGCAGACATAGTATTTTAATTCCATTCAGCAAACACGGTGGCTTTCTACCGGCATTTGCTCTTTTCAAGGCTCCGTCTTAGAGGTGACAGAAGATGACAGACACCCTGCCCGCAATCTTTGAGTTCACATTCTAGCAAGAAGAGGATCATATGCTTGGGATGCTAATGAGGGGCATAGGCAGAGAGCCTGCTTGTTAGGAATCCTTTTTCCCCTCCCCTTATTCATCTGGAAATCTCGTGTCTATCCTCCATGCTCTGCAGGGACCTGTGATCTTTCTTGCTTGGGCAAATCTCCCTTATTCTAAGTTTTCTTGGTTTCATGTATGTTTCCTTTCACAATTTGCCTGTAGGTGCAATTCTCTGCTTGTGATGTGATGTATCTTTCAAGTCCTAAAGCACCAACTCTCCAGACTGTAAGCTTCATGTGGGAAGGAACGAAAATTTTATTCTCCCCCTTTCTGCTCCAGAAAATGGCAGATGTCATCTCCCACAACCACCACAATACTCACAGAAGCGGAATCATTCCTGAAGTAGGAACATTTTTTTTCTTTTTTATTTCAATCTAACAGATGAGTAAGTTGAGAGACATTGAGCAGGTTGTCTCCATCCAAGTATGTGACACAGAAGGTCTGTCACTCAGATCTGCCTGGTGCTAACTTCCACAGGGTTTAGGCCCAGGCTACTCTGCTCCTGTTACTCAATAGCTAATCAAAGTACATGAAAGGGGTTTATGGAAAATGAGGAAGTAAATTCACGATGGCATTATAGAAAAAACACAGAGATAAACAATCCGATATAGTAAGCATTAGTAAGATACGCATTAAGGTAACTTATCTACAATTCTGCATGCGTGCTAATACTCCATTTGATAGATGAAGAAAACCAAATGGTCCGATGAAGGCTGAGGTACTGTATTGGAAACCCTGAAGATACGGGACAGACCCTAATCTCACCCCACAGCACCTCCTCCACCAGCTCCCTGCCCTGTCTCCCTTTTATTTCCAAACCCATTTGTCATACATCTTATGAGTCAGTGGACAGGTGGAATTTGAAGTTCATCTAACTTCAGAACCTCAGAGTTGACTGGGGTTGCAGGGAGAGTCGGAGTGCTCTTCTCACCTTAATCCTGTTGTGGCTCCTCTGGACTGGAGACTTGTGTGTGTTCATAAACAGGTCCCCGCTAGTGCTTTCCTTCTGTCATTACAGCTTAAAGAACCAGACACTCCAAGACTTAGGTTGTTCCATAGGGGCCATAGCTATCTCAGAATGCAGAGTTAGATTTTCAATGCAGACCTCTTCTTACTTCATTCAGATTTGTGCCTCCTATTGTCCTGAGTGACAGAGGCAATGGCCAACATGTTCAGAGGCCTCTGAGTTCTCCAGTTGAGAAGAAGTGCTTCAGGGAATGAGGCAAGCCCTGTGCACCATCCCTCCCAGCTACTACCACTCCCAGGTTCCACCTTTGTTTAGCCCTGTACCTCTAAATCTGCAAATAGGAATGTGAAGTCTCATTGCATTGCTGGCCACTTGCACTAACAGCAATGGCCACAGACCACTGGAGGAAAAAATGGTCCATTTTGTATCGCTTTGCTTTGCAGCAGAATGATGAGCATCCTCAGTGACAAGGGGAAGGTTTGGTTGCAAACAGGCTTTTGTTAAATACCTTGACAGTTCTGGAGTGTTACTGTGTAAAGGGATTGGTTCATGGGCCTCCACAGGGGTTAAAACCTAGGTAAATCAATCTTAAGAAAAAGATTCTCACATCTTGAAAAATATCTCTATCCTTTGTATTCTCATCCACATCTCTGGTGTCCATCTCCAGGTTGATATCCTGAAGGTAACCAAACTACACACCCACAAATTGATCCGTCTTCATTTACATATTTCAGAGCTATAGATGTGTGCATCTGACTATACACACATATCAGTCCTTAACCATGCATTCTTCTGTTGCAATTGTTTAGCTTCAACCTTGCCCTTTGCCAAAGCGCTATGAATATGGTGGGTCCAAAGAATAGAGTAAACACAAACCCTTCTTTTCTTCTTTCTCAGAATAAATATATTCACAGCAGAATGCTTCAACGGACAGTAAGGTCCCTGGGATTCCTGATAACTCCCTTCCTGTGTATATGTTAGGTTGATTTTTGTCATGGGGCAGCAGAAGATTTATTCGTGCTGAGAATAATTCATTAACAAAACCATGAAGGGCAACCTGCAAGGAAACATTCCTGAACACTTGAAGCATTACTCAGTACTGCATTCCGACACAAAGGTAGAGATTTCCAAGTATTTTCTTTTGAAAAGTCATTTGTAATGGTTAATATTGCCAAATTGACAACATCTAGAATCACCTAGAAGGAAAGTATCTAGACTGTAATTTCCTTTGACAATGTTTGTGAGGGGTTCTATTGATTAGGGCAATTGAGGTTTGAAGACACACCCTAAATGTGGGCGGCACCATTTCATGTGGTTGTAGAGTAGAGGAAAGGAGAAAGGGACCTGAGCAGCAATAGCCATCACTCTCTGCATCCTACTTGCTGATGCATATGACCAAGTCTCCTCAAGGTCCCTCTAACCTGACGTCCCTACCATGTTGAACTGTATCCTCTATCTGTGAGCCAAAAGGAACCCTTTCTTCCTTAAGTTGCTTTGGTTCTCTGTTTTGATGAGGCATGGATGAGAGTAACTGATGCATATTACAAGACATTCTACAGCTTGGCATGTTAATAAATATCATCATAGTTATTCCTCCTGTGACTCTGAGGTAAGATACAAATTGTCCACATTTGATTGATGAGGAATCAGAAGATTGGAAAGCACAGACCATGAAAGTCAAGTAACACAAGTCAAAAGAAATGCAAGTCCAGGCCTGGAAAAGCTGCCGAATGGACCCTCCATACTGTCACCTGGCACCGCTGCTATCTCATCATATTGGACACCAGACATAGGAGGGGTGGGGTGGAGTGACAGTACAGGTATCTGCACTCAGTGGGAACAACAATTCATAACGTAATATCACTATTCTCCAAAGATGGCTGAACGTTGTTTGGTAGCCTGTATAAAGAAACACTGTTAGGTGGATTTAGCAGACAACCAGTGTGCCCAGAGCCTGCTGAATGGGAGCAATACATGGGAAGCAGTGTATCATTAGAGCAAGTTTCTGGGTTGTCAAGGATGTACTTTTATTTCCCTTTGTGCTGAAAGGTGTTGCGGTGTAGCTGTCAACCACTTCCCAGGTCGTTCATTCATTATAGACGGGTTCAGCCATCTCCTGGATTTTCCATATCCCATGTGTTCCCAGGAAGACTTTCACTGCTGTAACAGCAGCAGACATACATGTGCTAATCAACTGAGTGGTTTTCAATGACTGCCATGTTCTGTGCTTTTTCCTATGACCGGATGCATCTCCACCGGGAGCTGAGATTTGGGAAGGTCTATGCTTTCGTGTTTTGAAGAGCAGGGAGGGGAAACTCTTGGAAATGTGATCCCAAGCAGTCCTATCAATCTGATGCTGTGGCGTTCACCCAGGTGCCAACATTTGCATTTTTTTCCTAAATTTTAAACCTAATTATTGATTCTTTGGGAATTTCACATCATGCACCCCAATCCCACTCACCTCCAGTCCTTCCATATCTGCTCCTCATCCCTGCAGTATGCCTGCCCAAATTAATTAAAGACAAAACTAAGTAACTACCAAAACATCCCACTTTGCTCCTCCATCTTTTCAACACCTCTTCATGCATCCTAGTGGCATCAGGAGCCCCACCCACAAAATGTTCATTGAAATTAGTCATTGATCTTGCTCAAGTACCTTCGTTTCTGGTACACCATCATTACTGGGCTGGACCATCACTGAAACTCCTCCAGGATATCCTGTTGTTGCTTCAAGTTATAGAGATTCTGCACTATTCCTTCTGCAGAACCAGTCCCCTCACACACTCCAGCAGGTCAAAGCAGTGGCAGCTGTTAGGGTGGGCCAACCCAAGGCCTAGGATGTGGGTCTGGGTGGTAATTGAGCTGATTGGTCCAAGTCATTGAGCTGGTTGCCACCATCCTGTCTGGTGAAGGGCAGAGCCAGCTCTCCTAGGCCCATGCCATTAGGGCTAGCTCTCCCACAGGCGTGAGGTGGGCCCATCTCTCCTGAGTTCTGGGGTTATCTCTCCCATGGGCGGGCAATACCAGCTCTTCTGCTATAGTGTCTAATGAGGGGTGGGGCCAGCTATCCTGGAGCCAGTGAAGGAAAGGACTGGCTCAGCGTGGACATTGGATATCAACACACATGGTATCTTTGACTCCCTGTGGCAACAATAACAATGGACATCAGCCTAGACCATGGATGCTGTTGGGTCACAAACCCACACACAGCTCATGGTCAGCCCCATTTGGCTGGGTAGATCACTTGAATTGGCCTGAACCCCGAGGTAGTGGGGTCGTTGGACACCAACAAAGCCACAGGTAGTGGGCCAGACCCTGGCATTGGCATTGCTTTTGATGGACATCAAAACAGACCTTGGCAGCTATAGGGCTACAGACCCAGACATGGTCCTCAGCAGCAGCCCTGGACCAGCTGACACCATGGCCTCAGTGGCAGCACAGCCCTTGTCCACCAACCAACATGGGCACAGGATTCTGCCAAGCTCCTGGGTATCTGTTGGCCTTTGGTGGCATCATGGGACATGGACATCACAGACTCTAGGATCACAGACACAGACAGGGTCCCAGGTAGCAGCCCAGGCGTGGATGTTATCATGGCTCTGGGTGACAGGTCAGGCCACTCAGATGGGCATGTGCCCCCATGGAAGTGTGACCCTTGGGCACCAACACAGTATTTGCATGTTTGTAAGAGTACCTTGTAAAGAAAGAGAAAGTTGATAAGTATTGGCCGTGAAACGAAAGGTAGAGATAGTGTACAGGCTCCTTCATGATAGCCACAGTTTTTCCGAGAAATCAATCTGGTAACAATAACCTAAAAACAAACAACAACAACCACAAAAAAACAAAGCTGATATCTAAGCATATGTTACAAAATAAAAATATCTGACTTTCAATTCTGAAAACCCCCCAATCAATTTACCCATAAACCTATTATTTTAATTTTATACAGTATTCTAACAAGTTACAAGCCCTTGGGGAGTTGGGAAACAAATGGCAAACCCTTATAATTAGAAAATTAATAACAGTAAGAAACTGAAACTAAGGAGAGCAAATTTAAATATTCTATAAGGCATTTGAAAGTTATAACTCATAAACGGAAAACCTCCACCATACCACATTCCTATAGAACTTCTGTGTACCTAGGGTTATAATATCACAGAATATCCCATAACGTTAATGATGTTGATTTTCAGTCTGTATTTCGGTAGCTAATGCATGTGACAAAAATAAAGGCTGGGTTCTTCAGCTTGTCACTCAGACTGTCTATGTCAGGGCTAAAATCACAATCATATTTCCTCTCACAACAAGTACTACCTGGTCCTGTGAGCTGTACAGATTTTATTTACATGGCGTGGCATCTCAGAAAAGGTTTAGAGACCATTCTTAGTTGATGATTGACATTATATTGACTAGTGAGATTGATCAGTAATGGCTAATAATGATAGCAACCTGTATAATACTACAAAAGCCATGCATTTCCAGAACATACAGCCCAATCACACTCCCTTAGCCACGTCCTGCATCCTTCTTCCTCCACCTAGACCCTAGCCAAAGTCCCTGACTCCCACACAGCTGTACTTTCCTTGGTCTTCTTTCCCCATCTTATTTTTCCACCAACTTGTATTTCTCCTCCTCATCCCCGCAGGCTAATTTATCTTTCAATATCCCATTGATGAGCCATTTCCTCCACAAAGCCTTCCCTACAGTCCCGCCCAGTTAGCCTTTTCCTGCTTTCTGTAATTCCTCCCTTCTAACTGTTCTCCACAACCCCCTTACATTAGTATTGCCTGTGCTCTTGCCTTTTCTCCCCTGATGGACAAGAAACTTCTTGATTGCAATAACTCCATCTGGATTATCTTTGAATCCATCACTAAGATTCACAGAAAGTCTTTCACTGAATGAAGTGTGTAGTGTAAGAAAGTATAAATACATGAATGGCAGGTGCTCAATATTTGCTGAGTTAATGAACGTAAGATTATTGTCACTACTCCCCTGATGTGTCACATGGAGATAAAGTTATGTTTTGTAGGTTAGAAAATAGGCCTCATGTTATGGAGGCTATGTGAGTAGCTAGGCTTTAAGGAGATGACATAAAACCCTAGCTTGAGTGACTCCTGTAGGACAATAGATGGGGACAGTCAGTGACATTAACACTTGAAGAGCTGGAAGATGTTGTCATTAATTTGTTCTGGGGGTCAGTAATAAAGCAGGTAAGCAAAGTGGATGAAATAATCTTCAATAACTTTAGAATGAATTTACTAACATGGGCACAACCCTACAGGAGTATCCGTGTTTGCTGGTGCACAAGTGCTTACATGTATTCATGCTTGCTGGGGTGCAGAGTGTGAGGGGTGTGCAGAGTCTCTACAAGAGCTGCAAAGTCTCCAAAAAAAGAAACTGACGATTCCCTTCAGAGAAAGAGAAAACATCGCTGAATAAATAATACCTTTCAAGAGGCTTTAATACATTGTAAAGAGCATTTTTACTGATTGGTAGAAATTCTTTTTGATTAATTAATTAGTTAATGTTTTCAAAGCACTTTCAAGATGAAAAACATTTCACGAGAGCTTCATAATTTTTATTTTTCCCATGCACATCAGTTTTCCACATTACTGGGTTTGTTTTTCTCTTGAGTTGCTCACCAAGCCATGCACCCTCACAGAGGCATGGTGTGGAATATGCCAAGGGAATAGGAACGGAGTTGGGCTGACAGTGAGCAGGGGAAGAAAACGAAAACCAACAGCAGAACTCTCCAAATGTATTTAAAGTTATGTTTGAAATACAATCACGTAAGCAAAGGGAGAGAACTGTCTTGCTGGAATCTAATCATATTATTTGCCAGCCTGATTCTTTGTGCACAAAGCCTGGATTGACAGCTATATGTTGAGGTAATGACAAAAACCAACTTTTACTAATTACTTAGTAAAGTCTGGGTAATGTTCTAGGATTCTGCCTGTATTCAGAGGTATTTTTCTCTCCAACAATCATTTGAGATACTCTTATTACAAGCATTCACTGATGGAGAAAATGAAGACCAGAGAAGAGAACTGACTCACATCTGCCATAGGTAGCTTTTAGGTGGCACACTCCAACCTTAGCTATGAGGAAGGAAGAAAAATTAATGTTAATGAATGGGAAAAGAGGAAAGAATGAAGGGTAGCAGGAAAGGGTTTAGTGGTGCTCTGAGGAAAGAGGAAGGAAGGGCAAATGAGGAAAAGAAATGAAAGAGCTAGAGAGGGAGGAAGGGACGGAGGGAGAAAAGGAGGGAGAGGGAGGTGAAGCAAAGATCTCCATTGTTAGTGTTAGCAGCTCTGGCCATGGCCTCCCTCTACAATGTGTGTAGTCTCCCTGTCTCATGGTAAGTCTTCATTCTAAACTTGATGTGATTTAGAACCATCTGTAGACCTACTTTTGTCTGTAAAGGCATTTCTAGACATATTCAGCTGAATCAGAACACCGTCCCTGAATGTGGCAGAACAAGTCCTAGGCTGAATCAAAATCAAAAAGCAATCCCGGCAGCAGCATTCATCTCTTTGTTTCCCCGCGGCAGAAATAATATGACCAGCTACCTTCCAGTGCCCCTGTCACTGTGCCATGACAACCATGACGAACTGTATCCTCAAACTCTAAATCCAAAGAAGCTCTTCTTGAAGAAGTTGCATTTGACAGGTATTTGATGCCATCAATAAGAAAAGTAGCACAGATACTAATCGATAATGAACAGAAAATAAATGTGACCAACCTTTCCTGTTGGCAAAACTAATCAACATGGCAAAGGAAAGTTAGTTCATTTCCCAAAGAAGTCTTCATTCAATTCAGTGTCATCTTCTATTTTGCCCAGGATCCTCATTACCACCACATGACATGACATCTTGGTGACAACAAGGTCCTGGATCCTGGGCCTCTGCTTTTCTTTTGGTCAAAGCAATATCACCTGTTATTTCTATGAAGATTTCTGATAGAATGAAGAGGGAACCCTCTCAGCCTTCAACTAGCGGTGTGGTCTGCTCCCATCACTGAACCTCCTCCTTAATCTCAATCAACCTGGGGTATGAAATGGGACAAAACAACCCAAAACCTCCCTTAAAATTATATTTGTGAAAATACTTGGGGAAGGACTGGGACTCAAACACTGACAGCCAGGGTAAACTCCTATGACGTGCTGACTACTTTGCACTAAGGGACTCTCAGAGGCTTGAGGAGCAAGCAACAATCTTTGTATGAAGTCCATCTCTCTCATCTTCCACCTCCTGTCTTCTTCACAAAAGAGGGTTCAAGAAACCAGAATTCCTCTTCCCCAAGGCGACTAACGGAAACTAGAATATTTCCCCAAAACAAGCCATACCACAATAAGACATGTTATTCTGGTCTCTGCCTGCCTGTGTAAGGGGTGGTCATGAGGACATTCTGGCCACCAAAGTCTGAAAGTAACCAGCCTTAAGACCCCCATTCCAAAGGGCTCCAGCACTACACCTAGGAGGAAAGAACTCAGTAGGTTTTCCCACTTAGCATTCTATGATTGGGTTAGACTCTTTCTGTTCAATCGAAACAAGGTTTTGCTCTCATTACCAACTCTAAGCATAAGCAGACATTTAAGTTTTGGTTTTGGATCTTCATTCTGAAAGCTGCCAGGTCATATAAAACTATGGTTAATACATTTGCCATGCTTTTCTCTTACTAACCTGTCACTTATGGGGATGACAGCCATGACCCTCATGATGGGTGAGTAATGGCGTTTCCCATTCCCTCCTCTACAAAAGCAAGCAAACAAACAAAAACAAAAACAGAACAAAAAAACAAACAAAAAACCCCACAAGAAACCCTTAGAGATAAACAAACATTCCATAGAATTAGCATCTCTCACAACCCCTTTCATCCTTTTTTCTCAAATACCTGCAGGTATGCCTATTTGCAGACATACCAATTAATTTGCAAGCAAGAGTCCAGGTTGCTAAAAATATAGTTGGAGGGAAAAAGTGACATCTAACCCCCATCATGTACACTAAAATCTCAATGGAATGAAGAGATTCGATGTTCTGGCATGGGTGAGCATCTCAGAATACAGTGAATTAGTATCTAGCACAAGGACAAAGGGGAAACGTAAGACAGAAGTGCATAATTTATTGGCCATTTTGGCTGCAGGGTTCTCATTAAAGTGAGTATCATTAACAAATCTCTTTGCAGATATGAGATACAAAGATGCCACAGCCATAAAATCAAGGGAAGGATGTAGCAGAGCACTTCGCTCTGACTCCATTGACTCGGTGATCTCAAGCCCAGGCTATGGCCTCTTTATGGCTCAGTCTATCTCAGCAGAGAAATGGCTGCGAACCTTACCGGATCAGTGTTAAGCTGGATGGCCGAGGAAAACAGGTTCACCGAAAGAAAAGACTCAGAGCACTGATGCGTGAAGTCCCAAGTTAACCCCCTCCCAGGGAAATGGTGATGCCACAAAGCAAGTTGTCCATGGCATGGTGGGCTCCAGGGGGAGAATGAAGGGACAGCAAGCTGCAAAATATCCTTTGTGGCACATACTCCTGTGAATGAGCAGCGAAGGTGCTGAGAAGCTTCCTTGACATGGTGAGCTTTCAAGAGGCCTCAGGACTCTTCCTTGCTGTGCCTACCCACACACTCCACTCTCTGAGAGGCAAAGTGTACTGCCTGCTAGCTCAAATGGTAGATACTGGATATTGAATGGGCTGGAAGTCAACTATCCATTTTTCCTTTCCCCCTTTCCACCTCACATCCCTTGAGGAGTTTGTAGGAAAAAAGAAGCATCCTCAGAGAAGTGTCAGGTCAAGAGCGGGTTAATACTGTGCCTACAAACCTAAGAGGAAGGCAGGTTAGAAGAATGTCCAAGAGACTATACTGTCCTGACTGTCTGTCTTTGCTAAACGTGACGTCTCTACCACACCCATTCCAAGAACAATTGAAAGTATTCTGTTATTATGTCATCGTGATCTGGATGAGAAGCATGCCTTCAATAGTTAAACGACATTTGAGAAACAAGGATTTTTCTCTGAGATTAAGAAAGAGCGTTGTGCGATTCCCTGATAGCCCTAACTCTACCCCACCCCCATCGGGGAACAAGTTAAAGATGCCAAAAGAGGGAAAGGTGCCAGATAATTGTCAGAGAGGATTAGTGTGATCAGTGACCAAGCTGTGAGCCTTTGGTCTCCTGGCAAACCACATGGAAAGCAAAGCCAGCTCCAAGAATCCGGTTCTAAGGCAAATGGAGAAGTGGCCTTCATCCCAGGTTGGTTGGATTTAGGCAGCACTTAGTACCCCATATGAGCAGACCTATTCTTAGGATAGACCCAAGAGAGGGCACATTGCCTTCCCTTTTATCCTGTGATAAAGACCAGACATACAAAGTCAAGGCAAGCCATAAACAAAGTAGCCATTAAGGGATTTAGGATTAGGATATGTAATTGCCCCATTCTTACCCCCAACTGAATTTCAAATGGGTTCCAAAGCTTTGAGAGAGCTCAAATGGTTCAGGGCACAGCCGTAGCCACGGGGAGGTGAGGAGCAGAAAGGAATTGGGCCAATGCCATAATTTTAGCCACATTTCTACTGAAGAAAAGGTAGCCAGAAGACAACAGACTGGTTCTAAGCAAGGTCATGATTCTGCGGGTCAACATTCATGGAGATGAATGAATGAATATAAACAGACAGACAGATAGATAGATGATAGATAGATAGATAGATAGATAGATAGATGATAGATAGATAGGTAGACAGATAGAAAGATAGATGATAGATAGATGATTGATAGACAGATAGATAGATGATAGATAGATAGATAGAAAGATAGATAGATGATAGATAGATAGATAGATAGATAGATAGATGATAGATAGATAGATAGATAGATAGATGATAGATAGATAGATGATAGATAGATAGATAGATAGATAGATAATAGATAGATAGTTAGATAGATAGATAGATAGATGATAGATAGATAGATGATAGATAGATAGATAGACAGATAGATAGATAGATAGATGATAGATAGATAGATAGATAGATAGATAGATAGATGATAGATAGATAGCTAGATGATAGATAGCTAGATGATAGATAGATGATAGATAGATGATAGATAGATAGATAGATAGATAGACAGATAGATAGATAGATGATAGATAGATAGATAGATAGATAGATAGATAGATAGATAGATAGATAGATAAATCAGGCAAAAGACTGCAGTGGAAATGGATCTGATGGCCGGAGTGAGAGTGTGGGAAAGAGGAAGACACTCCTTAAGAGCCACACACACACCCTCGGCAGATAAAAATTGTCACCATGTGTTTATTCCCTTGGTTGCTCTTCAAATTACTCAGGCATGTTATTATATTATTTTTTCTTCGTCTTTCTGAAGGGGCCCCATTGTCTTTTATAAAAGGTTCCATTCTACAGATGCAGCGTGACTTTGACCTTGACAGTTTTAAACCAGCAACTAAGTACTGTCTTCTCCAGTTCTGAGCTTAAGGACCCACTGCAAAGGCAGGCTTGCCTTCTGCTTTCAAAGCTCTGTTTGCTTGTTTGTTTCTGTTTTTGTGTGTGTGTGTGTGTGTGTGTGTGTGTGCGTTTGTGTGTTTTGTTTTTTTCTTCTTTCAAAATCTTGCTTACATGAATAACATTATTTAGAAATTGCATATCCCTCCAAGAAGGATTCAAAATTCTCTCTTCTATACTTCTTCACATCACATTATACTCAATGAAACAATTCTCTCTCTGAGTAAGTTTCTGATCTCATATCTTAATTCTTTAGTAGCTTGCTGAAGTGTTGAATTATTTCAAGGATTGGACCCCTGTTTCATTCTGATTTGTCTGATGAATCGTTACCTACAAAAACCAATTCTTTATTGTTTCCATGGTCACAAAGGACCGGGTTATTCATCTTCCTGCTGTCAATTCACTTAGTCTGTTAAAAAAATGTTAAGGACTGATGTCATGTGACTAGGACTATAGCCCACATCGCTGCCTGGTGGGAGCATCCACAAAGTACAGTATAAAGATGTAAGACATTATTTTGGACATCACCATTTGAAACTTGAATTTCTAAACAGGGATGACAAAAAAGAGTCACTCCTTTATGAGCGTCGTGGTAACAGATTCTGATATCGATGGTTAGCAGATAACCTCAGAGATATTTTCAATTGGCTCAGTTATTCAGTTTCTCCCACTGTGTTCAGAATTAAAAGAATTGATCCTTACACTTATAATTGAAGGCATTTTCTCCAACATAAGTTCCCTACTTTAAAAATGTATTGATAATACAATTTCTTTTTCATAAAGAGTTCCTGCACTTGTTGCTTAACTAATGAATCTACCAAATGAAGACAAGGTATTGGACACTGCATTGTAATTTTCTTAGATTAATGCACATGTCCATCATGTAGACAATCTAACTTTCTACCAAGCTAGTACGTTTATACGATCAAGGTAGTTAGTATGTCTTATCAAAATAAAGTTTAGGTAGAATAGTTGCTGTACATTTTAAATCTACATTCAATATAGATTCAGCATTAGACATATTTACTTGGTATAACTTATGAGGATACCATTTTTCAAGAATTAAAACTAACCCTTCTCAACCAGAATATTTTATCAAACACAATACCGTTGTGCATAGCCACATGGAAAACAGTGACATGATAGGAAAGGATAGCTATCAGAATGCTGCTAGATAATCCTCCATATCTTCCTCGCACCATTAGGATTCCCTTTTCGTTCCTCCACTCCGTCTTCCAATATTCTGGAAAGTATATTACAGATGAAATAGGAAAAGCCATTCTGCATACACTGCCTGCCACTCTGAAGAAAATGTAGCCTATATCTCTATTCAGATACGTAATGTGACTCCAAAGTCAGGCTGCTGCAGGAGATAAGAATTCCTGAAAGTAAAACAAAATGTTTTGAAGATAAGAACTTGCCTACTGAATCTCACCCCAGTCTGAGTTTCAATCTGCCTATCTGTGAGTGAGATTCACTCTGAAACCTCTGAGAACTGCCACACGTCTGCCCTCTCTTTCCCCTAATCTGTTCTGCAGATGGTCCTCAGATTATGGTCTTTACCATGGCACCACTTATCACTTTTACCTGCAAGTTTGTAGACGTGCATCCTTCTGCAGAATGCAATCTATCTCCTTATTTTACAGTGAAGACAACGGAGACTAGGCTCCCCTCCTTCACTTGCTGTGTTCTCTTTACCTACTAGCCTGGATACTCTTTTCCAGGCTCAAATAATCTTTGTGATTTCCCAGACATTTGATTGAGGGGTTTAGTTCCAAGCCTGAACTTTCATCTTACTACCAGATTTTATGTGATGCCAGCACTGTGTATCGCAGGGCCCCAATCTGACCCCTAGGGATGTAATGCTCATCTCAATAAGATCATTCACCTCCTTCTCCCACCCTGACGTTTACAACCTTTAAGATTTCTTAGCTTATTCTTTAAAAATTAATTCTGAGTCCCTCACCTTGCTAACATTTGTCCTCGTCTTTCTAGCTCTGTGGTTTTCAACTTGGCTGAACAGAGAAGTGACCTAGGGTGGAGTCGGGGGGTTGGGTGGTGGTGCGGGGCATTAAGATCCAGTTGAATAAGTAAATGCCAGGTCAATTAAGTCAGACACTGGGGTTGAGACAAAAAAGGTATCTGCATTTTTTCCTTAAAAACCTTTAGATGACAGCAATGTTCAGCCAAGTTTGAGAACCACTGGATTTTGGATAAAGTCGTGTATTATTTCAAAGCCTTTTTCTTAAACCTGTGTTTGATTTGAGTTTGGTGTAAAATATTCTTGTCTTTGGAGCTGAATTCTCTCTTGCTCCCCTGCCCACATTTTGAAGATAGATTGTTTCCCATCTCTTGGCTTGATAAAGCCCTTAACACTTGTAGTGCAGGAAGTTAAATGTGAGTCTCTCTTCAATTATCAGATTTACCATGTACCATTTTGCTATGTATACCTTGATCTTCTTAGGTTTGTATTTGGAGCACCCTTGGGCCTTAGTTTTCTTATCTATTAACTGGAAACAATCTCAACTATATTATGAGGTATATTTAACGATCACACGAGATGAATGATATAAAGTACTGAGTGCTGGCTCAGTGTCTACTCAACAAACGCTAACCATTATTATTATTAATTAGCCTTCTTTGTATGTTTCACATTGTATAATATAGCAGTAAGCAGTCAATAATCATTTGCTGGATGAATAAGTCAATAAATGACGGAGAATAAATCATACTTAATTGCTCTAAAATAAACCCATAGCAGCCAGTCTTCTGCTACAACATTCCAGTTAATGCATGTTAACTATTTACAAGTGCTTGCTGGCATCTTTGTGGCCGGTGGCTTTGTGAATTCAGACCTTAGTGAAGGCAGATGACTTCCTCAAAAGACAACAGATCTGAGAAGATAATGGCCCTCGCTCCAGAAAGGTTTCATTCTCTTTAGTATGTATCCACTAAAATTCACCAAACTATCCATACCATTGGGCGAGCTGTTTGATCATGCTCCTATCTAGCAGCTACATTTCAGATTTAACCCAACGTCGGTGAGGACAGTATTTCATAATCTTGAGAACTGCATCAATACCATTGTTTAACGGACATTGCCTCGCCCTTCACTGAAGGGCCATGGCCGGCATCACCAGAAACATCAACTTTTCAGCTTTCTATTCATTCTTATGCTGGCAGAGCATTTAATCACTATGGAACTGTGGAAGCGAGGAGGTGCCTGGAGACTGTAGCCACACTACATAATGTGATGGAATGGGTGAAGTCTGACTACTACCAGCGTGAACAGAGCCTTTTTATTGGAATCCATCCTGGCGGAATGAATAGACTCTGTTCTGTTTATTGATTACACCCTGAGTATTGAGGTAGAGGTGGCGGGAGCTGCCCAGGAAAATACTCAGACGCCATTGTGCGCCTTTCATTTTGGCAGGGCCAGATAATCAGTCAGAAATTCCCTTTTAAACCCTAAACAACATGTTCGATAGCCTTACATCCCACAAGGATAAAAATCACACAGAAGTAGAAATGCCTTAAGTCACTTGTATTTAAGCCCCTTTCACCAATGCTCAGACTACCTTCCCAGTTCACACACCATTGAACTTCACCTGAGGAGCATCTCTCAGGTCCCCGTGCCCTCTGCTCTCTTCCTACACAATCAATAGGATTTTAAGAATTCTATCTGATCATGGCTCTGTCGAATGACTTCCTATGGTACTCTGAATAAAACTCAGGTTCCTTGTGGTATCGCAAGGCCACAGCTCACAGAGCTTTTCCTAATCATCGAACCCATCGCTCTACTCTACCCCCTGCAAAGCACTAGCAAGACTCTCTCTCCTGCACCTAAAGACAAAGTCCTTTCTCTTTCCCTACTGACCTGGACATCTCTTTTCAGGGAATTTGTGATTCTTTCCTTACCGCCCCCCCCCCCAGGTACCCATTATTCTTTATTTTGTCCTTGGTGGTTAAGCAGCATTTTAAAATATTTATTGTTTACATTCGTTTGTTTGACAAATGTTTTCACAGACCCCTCTTCAAGTGTGGAGACCCTGAGTCATGGTCTTCTGGCTCACTGAGCAGTTCAAGGCAAAGTGTTGTTCAATAAACAAGTGTACTCAACAATTTGTTTATATTCGTAAGTGCTATTTATGCACACAACACTCAGTTTTAATGGGAGCTTTACCAAAAACGTAGCACTTCTCACGCAGTGAAAACAAATATTCAGAGGGATTTACTGTACCTAAACTGTATGAGTTTCTGTTGCTTAGGACTATCAGCTATTGCTTAGGACTATCAGCTAGTGCACGTTCTCAACCGGCGATATAAGAAAAGCATTAAGACTTGTTACTGTTGAAGACATCGATACCAAAGGGAGGTATCATGAACACCAGAAGTCTTCCCATTCGCTTCCTGATGCTTTCATGGCTTTGAATATTCATGTCTTGCTGCACTGTATGTGTGTTTTACTGTTCATTTGCTAACATCCAGCTATATCATTTTTAATGACCATTGGGCATGGACTTGCTTCACTAACTTAATTTTTGTGAATATATTTGTTCATTTGGAGCCTCTGGCTTAGCCCTACATAGTCCAGATGATACACCCCCTCCAAACCCTGCCCTCGGAGAGCATTCTCAGTTCTGTGTTCTTGGCTGTTACTCTAGTTTTCTCCTCTAAAAGTTGTCAACTGCCCAAGTCCCCGCCTATACATTTAAGGTTTTGGCCATACCTGGGCATATACCCAGCTTACGCTTGGCATGCCATCAGCTCTTGCCTACAGTCCATAAAATCTTCCTGCTTCTGTTTGTGTGTGTGACTCCCCTGGTGCCAATCTCAGGGACTAGAGGGCCCACCCAGAAGTTGCTTTAAAAAAAGAAAAAAAGAAAGGAAGGAAGGAAGAAAGAAACGAAAGAAAGAAAGAAAAAGAAAGAAAGAAAAGAAAGAGAAGGACTTGATGATTATTGATATTATACAATGTTCTGCCTGCATGTATGCCTGAAGTTCAGAAGAGGGCACAGATCTCATTACGACAGTTGTGAACCACCATATGGCATCTGGAATGGAACTCAGGTCCCCTGGAATAGCAGTCAGTGCTCTTAACTGCCGAGCCATCCTCCAGTCCCCTAGAGTTACTCTTAACAAACTTGTAGTAGTTATATTTTAATTTGGCTTAATCTGGCTTACCATGTTGACGTAGAAACTCATTATGGGTGGCAAAAAAATCTACAATATTCTTGTTAGTTTTCTTTTATCATAAAAATAATTCCTGTGACAACTTAAAAATATAGAGAGAAAGGTTTATTTTGGCTCCAAGTTATGGAAGTTTCTCACTTTGGTCAGTTGCGCCTATTGCTTTTGGTTGGTAATGTGGCATCATTTTGTAGCAAAGACTGAGCAATGCAGTAGTTTACCACATAGTGGCCACAGAACTAAAAGGAGAGGGGAGGGCAATATCTCTTTGGAGGACATTTTTCCAAGGAAATGACATACCCTCCCTCTCATTTTCTTTCTTTTTCCTTTCTTTTATTTTCTCTTTTTTCTTTCATTTTGGTTGTTTATTTGTCTTTTCTTTTTCTAAGACAGGTTTCTATGTACCACACAGCCTCATCAGTTTCTGGCACCCACTCCGCAACAAGGCTATTTTACCTCGAACTCACAGAGGACCTGCCTGCCTCTGCCTCCAGAGTACTGGGTTTAAAGGCATGTACCACGATGCCTGACTTTGTGGGCTCACCTCTTAAAAGTTCACCACCACCTCTTAATGTTCCCAGAGTCTGAGGACTAGACCTTAAATATGTAGATCTTTCCGGCGGGGGGTGTGGAGAATTTAAAAAAAACCCAAACAATAGCAACATTAAAAAAAATCTAATGCTTTAATATGAATAATTTAGAACAATTTGATAGGAATGTGGTATATGTGTTCATGTGTACAGGCTCAGAGTGCACCAACGACGCAATTCTGTTTCCATTTTACAAAGTGTATTACTGTGGCCCATCAGAAAGTTAGGCAATAGTGACACTGGAGGTGTGAGATTAGGGCCATCGCTTTCACAAGTGAGAAATGGTAGGTGATCTCCCAACTACTGAGGGTTGAACTGTTCTCCTCTCTTTATTTAGGTAGTGCTTATTCCTAGAAGCAAACTCTCATATTAGGCTCAGACACACATAATCTTCTTTACCGTGATTTGTGAATTAGAAAAGGAAGAGATATTTAAGATTGGAGCATGGAGCAGGCAAGATGGCTCAGCATCTAGAGTGCCTTACTACTCTTACAGAGGACACAATTTGGTTGCTAGCGCTCACACTGGGCAGCACACAATCAGCTGTACCTCCAACTCCAGGAAAATGTGGCTTTTCTAGCCTTCACAAGCACACCCCTCCCTCCACCCCAGTACACAGATATACACACAAGGACACACAGGCAAACACAGGACACCTCCTCCAACACACACGCACAGACAGATGTAAAAAATTAAAAAAAATGATAAATTGGATTAAAGTGTCATTAAAATTATTCATATATATAATTTTCTTTGAAATATTTGTATTTGAAATACATATCTAAAAAGGTGTAAACAATGAACAATCTATGGACAGCATGTTTTGAAGCATTCTGATTACATTATGCTCAGTGTTGATATTCTCTGTAGTTCCCTTTAATGACAGTGCGACATTAGAAATGTGTTCTATGTCACATTGACTCATCTGTTACTGTTCCCTTCTAGCTTAAGTAGTTTAACCCATTCCAGATTCTTGCTTTGAACTCTATTTGGTAACATATCCTTATAAAACATGATAATGCAACCCCTTCTGTGAATCAGGCTCCCAGCAGTGGTCTGCCCTTTCTGGTCATCAATTTGTACCTTTTTCCCTCCTGTCCCATTAAAATAATAGAAGATACAGCAGATGTGTTGGGGATGTACAGCTGTGTTATTTCTTGAAACAGCTGGGGGCAACTTGTCCAAAGCAAAGCTGTCCTTTCTAAATATCGCAAGTCCTGTGTAAGTAGACATAATGTAAGCCCTGTACCCACAGTTATTGATTTGGCTCATTGACAGCTGAGGTGTTTAATATAGCCATCCTCTTTGTAATGCCATTTTAAAACTCCGAGGATTAAGAAGGCAATTTTCTCAAAGGGATTCTTCTGAGAGCAAAGGCCAACTCACCCTGTATGGGTGAGGGCTTCGACAGAAACTTAAGTGAGGAGAAGGGAGCTGGGGAGCCAGCAGATATGTTCTAGCCTGCCACAAATAATGATTTTTAAAAAGCCCCAGAAGAATGCGCTTTGCTGCTTTACATAATGCTATAATGCATTAACTCATGTGATAGGACTGCCGAGAGTTTATTTATTCATTTATTTCTGCCTCGGGCAAACAGCAGATAAATGCTTACAATAGTAGGTTACTAGGTGTTTTGGCGACGGAGATTAGTAAGACCCCTTCTTGTGCAGGAACTCTTTACCTGCTTGCCTAGTTCTAGCCCACGTGGAAATTGTCAAAGTCTTTAGCGATTTGAGAACAACAAAACAATGGCAGAAATTTTTTATGCAGTCATATTTAGATCAAGGGAGCATTGGGTGCACTTATGCTGGGTAATCGGCTTACAAGAGAAACGTCAAATGTGTATTGTCTAGAATTTATCTTGTATGAGATTCTTACCCGTATTCACGATTGTTCGTTATTTTAATTATTTACCTAATCAGAAAAAAAAATTACAGGATGGTATTCAAGCTGCGACAATGACTGTGCCCTTTGCCGATCAAGAGGAGATACTTCTTTAGCATTTGTCTTTATTGATTTGTGTGGTAACACTTTTGGGCTACTGAGTGCAGCTGGAGTTTGATTTTGTTTTCCCTTCCTTCCTTCCTACCTTCCTTCCTTCCTTCCTTCCTTCCTTCCTTCCTTCCTTCCTTCCTTCCTTCTTTCCATTTTTTCTCTGTGATACATTGTCTTGTGTGTTTGGCAACTCACTCACCTCAATGGATGCAAACAAGGCTTGAAATGTTAAGCACAACTTGTAATATCAAAGGTTTTCTTATCAAATAATTTTTTCCAAGAGGATTCTAGAGAGATTACGGATGTGCAGTGTCTAAAGTGTCCACTGGTTACGTGAGATATCCCAGCAGTCAATGGATAATTAGCAGCCCATGCTAGGAATACGAAGAATACGCAGCAAGTTTACCCTGCCCTTGTAAATAGACTCAGAGAGCTTTTCTCAGAATTAAGGTCTCATATGAAACTAACTGAATTCGCAACCCCAAATAACTGCAGACATCTGTCTGCTAGAAGCTTTTATGATTAGGCCTTGAGGTAGTATTTTCCTGACAACTACAGTGGCAACAATTTGCTAAGCCCAGCTGAGAAGCAAAATGTATAAGGCTGGGCTTTCAAACTAGCCCCTGTCAACTTATCTCAAAACCCTGTGAAATAAGTTTTCCTTAACTGTAATGCTAAACTGATTTGCAGGGTATGTTTGCCCAGCTCTTTCTGTGCTCCATGTGGAAGAATTTCTGACTCTGGGTGCTGCGGCAGGGAGGGAGGCAGGCAAACGGTAAGTCACCCAAACCCTTTCGAAATCAAAGTTGGTAAAGAAAGTCATCGGGGTTGCCTCCTTTAGGAGACAAGACTACAAGAACACACCCGAAATCCGTGGTCTAAGGCGGTGTTGCTGGAAGCCAGTTTGCATTTGTTATAATGCGGCCAGGAGATTCTCATCCTGGGGGTCGGACTCCTTTGCGCGGTTCCCAGGGGTCGCATTCATAATCCGGAATGTCAGCTATTTATATTACCATGCATAGCAGTGGTAAAATTACAGTTATGGAGTAACTGTAACAAAAAATAATTTTTGTATGGTCAGGGTCACTGCAGCATGAGGAACTGCATTAAAGAGCCACAGCATTAGGAAGGGTGAGAATCACTCAAATAAGGCCCAAATAATGCCACACACCAGCAAAGGGCAGACAGACAGTAGCTCTCTCTCACTGAAATTTGTCTCCCTGGGGAGTGCTGATGATGTCTGGCGATAGTTGGGGCTTTAAATGGGATGGCGTGGCGGGGGGGGGGGGGGTTGAGCAGGGGTAGGTGGGTACTAATGTCACCTTCCACCAAGTTACAGAAGTCAAGTAGGCAGCTGAATGTTCTCCAACATGAATGCTCCCTCTCCAGAGACCAATACTTTTGAGTTTGAGAAACACAGGTGTAGAACTTCCTTGCTAACTCTAATGAGCCGAAATTTAGAAATGAATTGTCTAGATAATGACCTCAAACTGGAGACTCTTCTTGACTCGGTCCACGGAGGGCTTGTTTAAGACCACAAACAAAGATGCTGCAGCTTGAGTTAATCAGTATAAACATGTAGAGGCGCTGGAGGTTCCTTCCGAGTGCAGGCCAAGATCAGCCAATCAATTGTATCTGCTTTTCATCCATCACGAGGGGCAATCTGTCCCCCAGGAAGTGACACTGGGAGGTGACATTTCAGAGGGCTAATGCTCCAGCAAGGCACGTGCTGTTTCACTGATGTTGTAACCTCATTCCTGCAAGTACCATTATTTAGTTAAGGTTTATAAAGCATTCTGGAGACGGAAAATGCCAAATAAATGCTAAGCATTGTTACTATCTTTCCGAGGAACAGCTTCCGTGAGCGATGTCACGGTGCAAACACACACAGGGACACATCACTTTATCCCCATTTGTGGTTCTGAGGAGAGGTTACCATAATAAGTAATTCACATTGTGCCTTCTCCTCCGCACTCCAAGTTAAAACAAATTAAATAAAGCTTAATTAGACAGTGTTTTATGCACTCCAAAAAATGCAGCTGATTGATATTCTAAGTAAATACAGGTTAGTTGCTAGAGAAAGAATATTGAAAAGCTTCCAGAAATCTAAAATTGAGGCTGCATTTCTGTCGTATTAAACATATGCACCAAACAGATTAAAATCCCTAAACATTGCTTATTTTTTTTTTTTGTTCCAATGGGGTCTCTCTCTCCTCCTCTCTGGTATTTACACTTAACACATTATATATTGTAACATTTCCCATGTTGAAATGCTCGCCATTCTGGCATTTTCACTCACTAAAATTTGCTTTTCATTATGCAGAGAAGGGTCTTTTACCACACACTGTGTGACAAGAAAGAACAACAAACAAGCCAATAAGAACCCTTTTTCAACTAGACCTAGTAAAATACTAATTGTAGCAACTGCCTGAAATAATCACGGATGTCGTTGTAAATTATTTCAGACTTAATCGCTGATGGTGGTGACTTTCTGAAATGGCAGATTCTCTGGGGGATTTTGATTCAGGTAGGAACTGTCACCCTGTCGACAGACGCACTAGTCACATCCCGACTGTCATGCCTAAGGCACTGTAAGAGATAGGAAGATAAAATGGCAGCAGTAATGATTCCATCATCAGAGAACACAGGCAGACAAGGTCTACGCTGGCCTGCGTGCACTGATTGTGTTCTCCTATCAGCTTGTTTCTGTTTCATTTTTATAGGAACCTACAGGAAAACAAAGTGTTTCAACTTAGCACAAATTCTTGCCACTCTTTTGCCTAGACCTAGTCAAGTTCTTTGGCCTTCTCCCTCACAACTACTTAAGTTCTCGTTTACACTATCAGAGACAGGAGATTCAAGTCATAGATTTTTAGAGCAGAAGCAAATTAATTTCCTAAAGAAGAGGAAGAATATATGGAAAAATATGTCCACTATGGAAATGCTAAAATCACAGGGGGAGCTAATGTTTCTGCTAGCTTACTCTACAGACAACAAATTATTTAGGTATTAGAACCATGGTATAATATGTTATCAAGGTGACAGAGAGAGAGAGAGAGAGAGAGAGAAGACAGAGAGAGAGAAAGAGAGAGAGAGAGAGAGAGAGAGAGAGAGAGAGAGAGAGAGAGAGAAGATGACAGCTGAGATAAACATACCTAAAAATATTGCTGGGAAGCTGTAATATTTTCTACTTCTGTATAATTTCTGTATTTATTATTCTTAAAATTTTCTTTCTCTACTTTGAATCATATATAGTTGCTAGCAACATGGGCATTTTCTGATCAAAATCAGAGTCCTCATCTGCCCCCCGTCCTTGTTCTTTGACATTCAAACTTTGAAAACAAGGACCCAGTGACAGCTAGGAGTGAAGCTCATCAATGGAGAGAAGATCAAGGCATTAAGAATTGGGAAAGTCATTAAATTCATCTGCATTCACACAGTCCAACTTTTTATTTCTCCTTCTTACCAAATAAGTAAAGATTTTCACAAGTCTGTGGAGTGGCCACTTTTCCAGAAAGATTATCCAAGAACTTGTCATTAGTGTGACATGAACATATGCAGAACTGTAACTGAAATCATCAATCAGCTACTTATGCTTGGTATATTATTCATAGAGCCATCACCAAGTGTTGCTATTTAAACACTTCATTTGTCTATAAAGTACACACCATAATATTCATTTAATTTTTGTAGCAAATTTATGTAGTTTTGAAAGGAAGTCTGAGCTTTTGTCTAGTGTCTTCTTCTCACCTCATTATGCTTATTCTCAGCTCTAGGGCACATTTGTTGGAGCCTCTGTAGACTTCCCTGTGAGTCTCGGATGCATGGGATTCTTGAGTTATTTCACTTAGCATGGTTTCAAGTTCATCCATGTCACACTACATATTGGCACTCCATTCCTCCTATGGCCAAGTAGTAGTCTATGGTTTGTGAGTACCACATTTTTTGTTATCCCTTAGTGATGCACTATTGAGTTGTTTAAAATTTTGGGCTACCATATGATAATATTATAAACACAGTATACACACACACACACACACACACACACACACACATTAAAAAGTTTACATTTTTGTTTTTTGTTTTTTTTTTTTTTTGAGACAGGATTTTTTTGTGTATCTCTCTCTGATTATCCTGGAACTCACTAGATCCACCTGCCTCTGCCTCCATGGATGCTGGGACTATAGGCATGTGCCACCATCACTAGGCTATCTGAATTATTATTTATAGATTCAAATTTCCTGACAAGCAGTTTAGTCAAAATCTTCACAGATACACATTAATCATTAACAATGGAAAACGCACTTCTATGAGACATAACTCTTACCCATGGTATATCAACTTTTCTTTTATTCTAGTTTCCTGGAAACACAGAATTTCTTAAATCTGTATATTATGGCATTCATGGAAAATTTATCTCAATCCTTAAGAGTTCTTGAAGTTAACATCTGCATTCATTGTCTGCTTATATTCTCATTTATCTCAAGATTTCCTATACACAATCTAGAGACACAACTATCTACTCCGTGTTGACTTTGTTGTTGTGTGGCATGGCTTATTTGCAGAGGAATCCAATATTCTCAGGTGTGAGATCAAACCACAGTAATAATTACTAATTTTGAGTAGAGTTTCTCTGTCCCCTTTTCTGTAAGAATTCAGAAGTTGCTTTGACTCAGATAATAGAGAGATTCCATTTTTCCACCATTTTGCTATTTGTCCCTGGAGTACCCTCTTCCAATATCCAAGTGGTTGGATCTCTCACTTGTTGGGCTGTCATTGCATTCCAAGGCCAGACCTGCAATTGTAACCCCATTTCAGAAACCCTAAAAGATCTATTATTTCTGCCCCATTTTTCTCTTAAGTACTTGTGATCACTTACGTTTTCTCCCTTAGCTCTGCTTACCTTCCATCTCTCCTACTATGTGTCCAGCTCTAAGAGTGCATGGATTGATGGGTGATGCTTAGGGTTGAAACTTAGAGCCCAGGAAAGGGGACTGTACTTAGCAATCTGTCAACATTTGCTGAATGAGTCAAGTAGTTGTGAAAAAATTGGCATGGGCAAAACGTGAAATACTTGAGACTTAGCTCCTCTCGAAGGGAAAGGAATCATAATAAATCAACTTGCCAAGTTTATCTCTGATAAAAAGTCATTTAGAGGATAATCCTCTCTTTAACCTGGTGAAGTATTTGTACAGTTAACATCACTTTATTTAAACTTCTATTGTTGTAGAATATTCTCCTAGGGCATTTGGCAATGTCTAGTTAAGTCTTTCATCATGACACGTTAGGACATCTCTGCTCTCAGAATGTATCCTGAAGACACACGTTGTTATCACCTCCTCACTGTTCGTTGTAGGTTGTGCACATTCAAGCCCTAAACTCAATGACTTGCCCATCTTAATATTTTATTTAATTAAATAATAAAAAGCTTTATATCATCCTTATTATGTAAAATTACAGCTTCATCACTATATTCTACTTTGTTGAGGAAGTTTAAGTACAAATTATTTGTCCACATATTGTTAGTCAACATTTATGAAGTCATTTTATAGAGATACCCTCTTCCGGTGAACATACGTTTTTACTTTTTATTCCCAATCAGTACATGAATACTAGACTTTTTTTCCTGTTTCATTTTCTTGGTTACAATTCTGAGTACGATATTGAATGGAAATTAACCCCTGTACTTTTCTTATGTCCAACTTCAGAGGAGTGCTTGCTGTATTTTATACCATAGGAAAGTGGGCAATGATTCACTTATTTATATTTGTGTATAACTTTTCCAAGAGTGAAAAGTACTTCTAGGTTGCTAAGCTTCATCTCAATGAAGATGCATTTTATTAAAAAACTTTGGTGTCTCTTATGATGATTACATGCTTTTCTTTGTTAATACATTGTTCATTGATTTCCAAGCATTAAATAAACCTTGACTTAATGACTTAAGTTGGCTCATCAGGCATTATTCTTTGTTAAAATGCTCAATTTGAATTGCTAATAATTCAGGTTGTTTTCATCTATTTTTATGAGTGATTTCAGCCATCAGTTTCCTTTTCTCCTCAGAACCTTTTTTATGGTTCTGCTACAAGGGTTACACTGGACTCACAAGTGGAGAAATAGTTGCCCCTTCTTCTCAGCTTGTGAAAAATTGGTGCCAAACTGTCCTCATTTACTCATGAGACATTTGATAGAATTTTCTGGGTTTTGAACTTAAGTTTTGAAGATTTAAGTTTAATTTATGATTGAATGTCTTTAATAATTACTGACATCATCATATATTCTATTTCTTCTCAAATATAGATCTGTCTGATCTATATATTAATCTTTATTGGCAAAATATTGTCATAATTTTAATCACTTTATACAAATAGACATGCAATATTGACCCCCTTTCAATTCCTGGCATCAGTATTTGCTACTTCAGTCTTTTTTTTATTATTATCAAAACAAATTTATCAATCTTTTGATTCAAAGATTGACTGGCATACTGGCATTACTAATATCTATTTTATACTTAATTTGGCTTTGATCTTTCAAAATTTTTTTACTTTATGTTCAATTTGACATTATTTTCTAAATTCAGGAATAGTTTTTCAGAATTATCTTCCCTTCTAATAAGTGTATTTACTGACATAAATTAACATGATCGTTATATAACATGATCATTACTCAAGTCTAAGTGTTTTAATTCCTTTCTTGATATCTTTTTATATACCATGAATCTCCTACAAGAATACTTATTAATTTACACATGTTGTGGTTAATTATTTTCCTTCAATTCCACGTGTTAAAAGCTTAATCCCTAGTATCAGCGGGTGCACTCTGTAAGAGGTGTTGAGGTCATGACCATTCTGTATCCTTCTCTCTCTTATTCTTTACTTCTCCCCTTGCTCTTTCTAATTACATAGAAAGCATAAAAAATGGCTTTACTAGATCCATCCTCTATTGGGATTTTCTTATCTCGAGAATCATGTTTATAATTTCATGTGCATAAATGGCAGAATCTATATTCTTTTATACTACCTCAAGACAGACTATGGTTGTCGCATGTGTTATCATGACGTGATCTAATTCTGAAATGGGGATTGAAGCAAGGTCATGCTGTGCACGTTTTCTAACCACTACACTCTACTGATGGAACTGTGCCATTTCTAACTTCCTTTGTGTGAAAGAACACATCCTTCATGATTTAAACACACAGCTGAGGGCAGCTCATGAAGCTTTGTAGTGTTCCTTCTATAATAGTAGAGCTGCACTTGGGTTTTACTAGGTGTGGTCTGGCGTATGTATAGTTACATCAAGTTTGCCCACCATGCAATAGAAATTTGTCACCCTACAAAGTTTAGTTTTAACTATTCATAAGAGGTACAAAATAGTTTATTATTGCCTATCTCCTGTTATTTTCTATATGCTCTGTATTTATACGTATTTGTAAATTTTTGATATATGTATGTGTCATGTGGAGAAATTTAGAGTTATTATATCCACCTGATAAATATCAACTTTACCAGGTGTATTAGTCAGGGTAGACAAGAGAAACAGAATGGATAGGATGTAGAATGAATCCACACGCATGCACACACACACACACACACACACACACACTATCTATTAAAATAGTAATAACAGTTGGTTAAACCAGAGAGGTTGAGGAGTTGTTCAGGACTTGCGCTTGGGTCCCCAGCAGCCTCAATCTGGCATTGAAAACCTGAGAGGTCCTGGAGAGCCTCAGGTCCTTAAACAAGGATAGAAACCTTCAAACCTGGTTCTATATCACTAAAGTGACCAACAGCAAAACTGGGCAGATCAACTTTTCAGTGAGAGAGAAAACCCAACAAACAAAACACAAGTCATCTTCCTTCTACCACACCCCTTTTTAACTGAGCTGCTACCCCAAGGTGCTGTTCACACTCTGGTTGGGTATTCCACATCAATTAAAGCAATCAGTAGAACTCTCCAGCTGAGGCTCCCTACTCAGATGATTCTAAAATGTCTGGTAAGTCAATATGAAAACCATCTCTTCACAATGTCTCATTGTATACTTCATGTCTTTTATATTCTGTGGTTTTCCAGCTTTTTGTCTCTCTGGTTTATTATAGCTATTTTCTTCTTGCTCTTTTTCCATATCACTAAGTCTCTCTTCATCATTTTTTAAGGTCATTATTAAGTCAACAACTAGCAACATAACCTGGTTACAAGCTTGTCAGCTCTCAGACCTTTATATATTTCTTTCTGTTATTTTGCCTTATTTTTATTTCCATGAACATTACAAATATGCTTCTCTTTAAAGTCTATATCTCATATCTTCCTTATCTAATGTATGAGTGAGTCTGGTTTTATAATTCTGTTTCTGTTGGTTTTTGTCAATGATGTATAGCATTCGTTTTGATTTTTACTTGTGTGCCTTATAATTTTGTGTGTTTGCTTCTTAGTTTCTTTAATGGACATCAGTCATGGGATGTTAAATTTATTGAGATAATGACACAGATGATCATGTTTTCCTTCATACATGAGACAATAAAAAGAAACAAAGAATCTTTCTAACACCCAAAATCAGTTCATCTGTGACTGTTCTGTCCAATATTAATTTTGTATGAGTTTGGAACTGATCTGATGACCCTGTTAGAATTTATCCAATTCTCAATGTACTATGGATCCAGCCCCTCACACCTACAGACCAAGTGCCTTCAGTGCTACAATCTCCCCAACTCCTTTCTTTTGGGGGCTTCACTGACTGTGTCCCGGCCTCATAGCTCTTTCACACTGCTGCTGAATATTCAGCTTCTAGCAGTCTCGTTGGTAATTAGAAGACACAGCAGAGCAATCAATGCTGAGAGTAGGATTCTTCTCTGGACTGCCACCAACGTACAGATACTGGCCTGGCATTGTCTCTTGTTTTCCATTGGTTTAAATGGGCATTTATTTTAATTTTTTTTCAAGAGATTCTAGTTGACTTCATTGGAAAGTTTGATCTTAATTACTCAATGTTTTATTGCTAGGAGCTAAATTCCTATAACATTTATAGCAACATAATAAATATACTTTCATAGTAACATAATATTGTACCATTTAGTACATAAAAGAAAGATTTTAAATTTATGCTTTATCATTAAAGATAGGTGATAAAAATAGGGTTGTACATTGCTAAATGATAAAGGCCTGAGAGAGAGGAAAGAACTTTGAATAATTGCAGCATTAATATTACTGCAACTGACGGACCTAGGTTCTAAACTTAAGAGTCAAACAACATAGAAAAACTAATATTTATAACCATGTATAGCTCACTAATTAAGAATGTATATAAATATATTTTTAGTTCTTCTGAGGCTTAGAGAAATTAGTTGACCTTTAAGTCATGATAGAGACCTATTTTCCTCCCTATTACTTGTTAGATGTGTAACATTTTACAAATTAATCATCTGTGTCTAGGCAATAAAGATAAAAACAGTTCTACTTCATGGTAATGTTGTGAAGATTGGTCTATGAATACGAAAATGTAAAACAAGGGCAAAAACATAATTATCCTATTTCAGCATGGCTGTAGCTGAGCAATGTCCTCACTAGCCACCGTCATCACCAACTGTTAGATACCTTGGAAGACTGGGCATGAAAGAATCTGAGAGAACCACAAATATCGGGAGACACTATTTTATGTGAATACCATGTAAAACAAAACGCCATAAAGGAGAGATATCAGAAATAGCTTTCTTGCTGCCCATTGTGAAGACATCATGTTCTGATCCCAACTGACGTGTGAAATGAAATCACTTCTTTAAAACAAGTTAAGACATGTATGTCATAGCACATAAAGTCTTTGGAGTCTGTTGAATTCTTAAGGACATGAAGCCCTGACTAGGATGTGTCTTACTCGTATCTAGGTAACTTCAAGATGCACAGAAAAGCACAGGCTTTCTTGAGATTGCTGCAGGACATGCTTTAAATATTCATGGTCTGTACATAAACACGACATACCTCAGACTAGAAAGCTGCATACACTATAACTTCATAAATAGGCAGAATTAGAAAATAAGCGATATTTATGAATTTTGCATTATATTTGCTTTCAAAATTGTTATTTTCTACACAGAAATAAATTTAAAAGGGTTTACTCTCTGTGTTTAGTAGCCCCTCTCTTGCCTAAATGACTAAATCCCTCCTCTCAGGGATTCAGCGCGTTACCTTCTGAAGTCGTAAGAGAAGGTTGGTAAATGTCGTTGTATTAGATCAGATAATAAATAATTTTGTGAGCCATATGTTTTTATGATGTAGCTATACAAGCCTGCTGATGAAGTTCCAAAGCAGGATGGGAATAGGTGATGTGTAAACAATTGGATAGGACATTGTTACAATAAAGCTTTATTCATAAAACCAGGAGAGTGACTGGATTTGGCCTTTGGGAAATATTTGCCAACTTGTGAAAAGCAACTTCAGGCTGAGGCTCCCAACACAGCCAAGAGGCCTTCTTTGAGTTTCCCCTTGCTCTGATATATGGCTGTGACTCAGATATATGGGTATCTACTTAGTTTCTAGAAAATTCCACCTCTCTTTCTGCTGCTTCAGCACAGACAGTGGATTCGTTTTGGTTAACCATAGTACGAAATCCTTATCTTTTTGAAGGCTAGAGTTGTAAGGTATTTATTATTTATTTAAAGAATGCTATCCAGTGACAAAAGAATGTATGCATTATTCAAACTTGCAATAATTTTTTTTGTTAGTCTCAAGTATGTAAGGATACCTTCAGTGTAAATGTGTTTGAAGAGAATTCTTTCCCTCACATTGTTATGCAGACAACCCTGAACTGTAACAAATAGTTTGCACATCTGATTCTTTTCAGTATTTTCTTACCAACATGTTCATGAAATACAGCCTGTTATTTCTAAGATAACTTGAAAATGACCACACTTATATTGTAAAGACTGCAGCTCAGCATTAGCAGGCAGATATCTGATGTTTTTAAGAAGAGGAAAGAGTTTTTTTTTTCTAAAATTTTATCTCCCTTTCCCCTCTTTCTTTTGCTCTTTTTTCTTTCTTTGTGTTTTTGTTTATTTTTGGTGGTTGAATTTGTTATTCCCCCTCATTTTTCTTATTTTTACTTCTTTTAAAAACATTTTTATTTATGCTTTAAACTTTTATACATCTATAAACATAATTTGATCCTGTTTATCTACCACTCTATCCCTTCAACTCCCTCTAGTGACCCACATGGAGTTTCCCTCCTAATCTTATGACCTTTTAAAAATTGTTGTTAATGATTTCACATTATTTGACAGTGCTGACGCATGTAGTTTTTTGTTTTTGTATGTGTTTGTGTTTTTTCTGTTGCTGTTAGTTAATGATAAGAAATGGTTAAAGTAGAGCCGGAGACATGGCTCAGTGGCTAAGAGTGTACCCTGCTTTTGCCTATCTAGGATCTGACTTCTCCCAGCACACATAATCTTGTGTCTAAGAAATTCATCTTAACTCCATCTCCAGGAGAAAAGATGCCCTTTTCTGGCCTCATCTGTCACTTCCATCCCCACCTACATATTTATACACAGGCACACACATACACATGATTAAAAACAGAGTATTTAGCTGGCCAGTGGTGGCGCTTGGCTTTAATCCCAGCACTTGGGAGGCAGATACAAGCAGATCTCTGTGAATTCAGGACAAGCATGCTTGACAGCCAGAGCTCACAGAGATACCCTGTCCAAAAAAAAAAAAAAAAAAAAAACAACTCCCTTCCCTCAAAAGAAATTTAAAAGATAAAGACATAAAGGAATTTTGACATGGATTTTCCACCACCTGGTCTAGGTAAAAAATAACTTGTCTTTTCATTTGTACCTATTTTGTTGTAATAAGATGAAAATTAATTAATTGGTGTTAGTGAAACACTCAGAAAATAAAAACTGCTTGATATCATTAGATAAAGTTATCCCTATTGGAATGCATGATTCCTGCCAAAAATTCTTCCAGAAAGAACATTGCCTTGCTTTTGAAGCCATAATTTAATTTTCAACAAAATATTAATGCTTTTTTTTGTTAAATAGATTGAGTAACCAGAAAGACTTTGATCAAATGAATACTACTGTTGATAGATTATCAACACAGATTAGCTGGGACATACACAAGATATTAATTTTAGTGGCACTGTATCCGTTTAAGAAATAATGTCCTATTATTACCAAGGAGGTGTTGTATATATGTAGCTACAGATCTGAAATATATGTTCCTGTTTTCCCAATTTTCCAAATGTATTAAAACAGCATTTCCATTAGAAAAACTAAGAACTGATAGGCCTGGGGCATACTAACATGATGGACTGTTTTGTGTTTTCTGTAGATCAGCACACACATTCATTCTCTTTTTTTCCCCAAACCTACACGGACATGCGTTGTAGTAGATGAAACCTAGCTGTTTTCCAACTGAAATACTGTTGGTAAGTAGACTAGCAGAGTGAGCCTTCAATCTGTGAGTGGCGCTAAACCAAGCCATTAATGGTACTGATAGAGAGTAATTCTGCTGTCTTTCTTTCAGATAAATCCTGATTCATACCTGTTTAAAATAATGATGCTTTAATTGGTATGTTGTAATTTTTGTTCTCTTAATATGCAAAGTGTTACAAAAAACATTTCCTGTTAACTTCTCTATTTTTAGTTTGGATTTTGTGTTTGTTCAATTATCTAAAAAAAAAAAAACAGTGGCTAAAATTGAGAATCCTCCTCTCTGCTTAATTGAGGGTGGAAGAATGGGATCGCTCCGCTGTAGCTGATGGTGTGGTGTGTAATAATTGTGTCTCATAAAATGCTGTCTTATCCAGTGTGGAAACCGTATGTCAAGACCAATCAGTTCCCATCTTGAACAGCCAATTGAGAGTTTCCAGTCCTCCCCACCTTTCTTAAGTTTTCATTTTCTGGGCCACAGCATGCTCATGTACACACACACACACACACACACACACACACACACACACCTTCAAAACTGGGTAACAGAGGATTGGGAGACCGTGCCTGTGCTCTATATTTGTGGTATAATTTAGCCTAGCCAAATGCTAAGTCCCTTTACTTGCCCTTGCCTCCTACCTTCTTTTAACAGGAACTCTGATAAAGGACCTTCCCACAGTTGTCTCTTCTCCCTCTTCCATGTGATAGACCCTACATGTATGACATGTGCCTTCCCCTCTCCCTCCAGGAATCACTATACACTGTATTAAAAACAGAACGAAGCATTCTGTTTGGAAAATTTTTCTTCTGTTGTTGTAGGAGGTCCTGCCACCCTCTTGCCATCAACATTCTGTGATTTGTTTGCTTGTTTTTCCACTTTTTGAGGCAGAGCCTCATGCTAGTCTTGAACCCATGCAATCCTTTTGCTTCAGCCTTGCCATGGCTGACATTACCGGACTGTACCACCATATCCATCCCCAAATAAACTACTCTAATAGAACAAATGTTTGAACTGCGTGTGAATATATGAACTCTTTTCAATGCCAATTACTCAACCGAATAATCACATTATAAGTAATTAATAACAAACCCTATTCAAATAAATAGCAGTTATTCCTCCATGAGTGTGTATGGTGCGTTAGCATGTTCACAGGGGTGTATGCATGTGTGCATGCATGCATATGGAAAGCATGGGTTCAATGTCAGGTGTTTTCTACTACTCCCTACCTTTTGAGATGGCATCTCTGGCTGAGCCTGGAGCTTATCAATTCAGCTGGGCTGGGAAAATAACAAAATAACACACTCCAGGGCTCTACCTGTGTGTGCCTCCCCAGCATAGGCATTGCAGGCACACAGCCCCTGCACACAGCTTTGACATGGGTTCTGGGATTTAAACTCAGTTCTCATGCTTGCGTAGTAGGCACTTTAGCAACTGAGCCCCAAATCAGATCTGTTTTTATTTGCCCTTTTCAGTCTTTTTTTTCCTTCCTTCTTCTGCAGGGATTGACAATTTTGGAGACCATTAAATATGAATTCTCTCACTGATGATCAACTTTGAGCCCCAACTTTCATTTATCAAGGAATACTAGAAATATAAACATCGCTTTTGCTGCTCTTCCAGATTGAAATTAATACAAAATGGGCCAGATACCTGAATTCTTTTGAAGTCCATTAAGGCAAAGCTATTTCCTCCTAAGAACAGAACTTAAATTCAACCTCTGACCTTGGGCAGAAACTTGACACTCTAAACTTTGGCAAATTAGACCTTCCAAGCTAGCCAACTACACAGTGTAGGCTCCTCCCCTTTAAGAGTTAATCCAATCAGTTCTCTAGGAGTCTACACCCAGTCACCAATACGTGAGTTACCTAAAGACGTGTTAATCACTTCCAACATGTGAGTTACCTGAAGACGTGTTCATCACTTTAATGTGATAATGTACTTGTTGGTCCCAGAAATCCCTCCCTGGGATCAGACTTTTGCAGAGTTTCTTACACAGCCCAGTAGAGTCTGCCTACTTTTCTGAGTTATTACAAAAACTTGAGCGTTTTTTTACCCTCTCCTTTCCTGTCTTTTTCTTTCATGGATCAGCCAAAGCCCTGGCATGCTTTTCCTGACACTGGGCTTTTCCACTCATTCTCTGAAGCTAACCCCTCACTCCTCCTATGACACTGTTTATCTCATTGCTTGTCGGATATCCATTGTTGAACATGGCAGCCGAGGTCAAATGGTGTGATTTTTCTCTTCTTTCCCCTCTCCATTCTCCTGGTATATGCTTACCCTGTTATTTTTCTCTCAGGCTCTAAGAAACTTGTCCACAGCTTGTTCCACATCTGTTTCTAAATTATTTCACTTACCGGACCTAAGAACCCCAAGGCAGGAATTCCAGTATTCCTACTAACACATGCTCCCTTTCTCTTCTTGTTTTTGCACCCACTCACTCACCCACCAAGGGCACAGATCTGTGTTCTACTTGTCTTTTGTACTGTATGATGCTAAATTTCACAATCTTTAAAACCAAGGGCAAAGCATTTAGAGGAATTCTAGTCAGCCCACCAAAGGGGATAAAGAAGAGATCCTATCATAGCATCCAGAACAGAGTTTTGTGGAAGTGGTAGGTCCTATGACCTGATATTAGAATATTGTCCAGCCTAGTCAATCAATCCCAGAAGGTTCATGAGCTTTACTGAGAACTTCCTTCTCTTTCCTAGTGAACGAAAGTTTGGAGGGACATAGGCAGAAAAGAAAAGCAAAAGTGGGCTCCCTGAGATGGTGCCTTCTTGTTCCCAGAAGACATTCTTAAGAGTAATAGAGGGCAAGAATAGGGTTGTATTTATAAATGGGACCAAAAGGGGAACAGGAGGATCCAGGGGCCCTATACAATGCCTAAGTCACTCTGCTTGAATGGACTTCCAACGTTAGGCCTTTCCATTTTAATGGGATAAAGATGTTACTTGCGTATTGTCTGTGATATAGTCTTCTGTCTTCCCTGAAGTTTAGTTCTTTGTGCCAGGGAATGAGCTTGGTTATCAGCAAGATAACCTAGAGAAACAGCAGCACCCACGTAACATTTGGGACTTCCTGGGGTCTCCCCTGCACTCTGGTCTTGGCATTTAATACTTTCATGATCTGTGATTGTATCTGGGTTGCATTCATGACAAGTGAAACCTTCACGAGATGTTAGCTCTATAAAAGGCACTGAATTCCCAGAGCTAGCACTGACAATTTAGTGCTTACTCACAGGAAGACTTTTTCTAGCTTTCCACATCAGAATTTTCCTACTATTGCCTCCATCTAAATGATACAAATCCTAGTGCAAGTCATTATTGTATAATGTATGTATACCAATCATCATCTATGTTAAAATGTTATCTGTCTTAAAAATTTTTAAATTTTATTAAAAATGTCTTCAAATAAGAAATGGTTCTGTGGTTGTGGTTAGAGATGTTGATGGCAAACTGGTATCACTTGTTCCTAGGTAGTCTTATAAGATGCTCATGTTCTATGAAGTCTGACATTCCAATTGTAAAAGATTCATAAGAATTCAAACATAATAGTGGACAACTGTGATGAATGAAAAAATAACTGTTGGCTGCTCATCCTGTAGCCTCTTCTTTTATTTTTCCTTTGTATTTTTGTTCACTGTTTTCCTTCTGCACCAGCTGTTGGGGATGCCTGACCTTCTCTGGTTCCAGTTAGAAAGGGGAAGTAGGATTTACCAGTTACTTTTCTAAATCAATTGCTAAAACACCATGTGATAAAGTAACTGATAAAACACCATGTAATAAAACACCCTGACCAATGAGACTTCAAAAGGAAGGGTTCCTTTGGACTTTAGTTTCAGAAAGGTAAGAGTCTGTTTATGTCAGGGAATTGCAGCAGTAAACAGCAGACTCAAAGGCAGGAACAGTTGAGTCATTCGTTATCTCTGATACCATGCAGGATATAGAGAGAGCAGATTGGGAATTGTTTGTGCCTTTGAAATCTCAAGGCTAGACACAAGGCCATAACTCCTAAACCAAACAGCACCACCAACTGGGGATCAACTATTTAAATACCTGTCAATATAGGGGATATTCTCATTCAAACCTCTATATGGATAGACATTTTTTTTAAAAAAAGATTTATTTATTATGTAAACAATGTTCTCCTGGTATGTTCAAGCCAAAAGAAGGCACCAAATCTCATTATAGATGGCTGTGAGTCATCATGTGTTTGCTGAGAATTGAACTCAGGACCTCTGGAAGAACAGTCAGTGCTCTAAACCTCCGAGCCATCTCTCCAATCCCATGGAGCCACATCTTAACTTGCTAATTTATTCATGACTCTCTCCATTTACCAAGTGAGTACTGGTTTCAGCATTTATGCAGAGCATTTCTGAACAGGGAGGGGGATGTAAACTATGAAGATTTCATTCATTTGTCTGAGATAGGGTGGTTTTAGGGAGAGTTTTTCTTCCTCTTAGAAAGGAAACTGTCATATTGACAGGATCATTGTTTTCTTCTGTTCCTAATTCTTGGAGTTTCCATCCATGTCTGCTACAGATGAAGGGCAAGTCTTGGAAAGAATTTTAGAACCTTGGCATTCTTAAGTAGGTAGATTATTCCAGTAACCACCTTCCCTCCGGGCTTCTTCTTGTGGGAGATAATAGCTTCTCCTTGTTGTTTAAGCCAGGTTTAATTGAGTTTCCCATTACTTGCAGCCAGATGCAAGGGATAATAAAGATAATGTAAGAGCATGCATTTGAAAGTTCCCTGGAACATAGTGGGAGTTCATTAAATCTATATTTAAAACCAACTAAAAATTATAAAGGGATAAATTTAAATAGCCAATGAAATCATTTAAAAAATTCTACCTTTCAAAGTAAAATGAGGTATGATTCCTTACCTACTTAATTAGCTAAAATTAAATGGAGGATAATGTTCAGTGTTGCTGGTCCTGTAGGGAAAGTGTTCTTTCATGTGCTACTGTACAGAAATGGACACAAGCCTCTTAGAATGCATCACAGACATGTCTCTTTAATCGGAAGTCTCCTATGTGGAAAAATTTATAATAGAGTCTCAGTGTAGCATGGCCTACAGTAGAAACAAATGAAAAGAACCCTACGATAGAAGTTTATTTAAGTGAATAAGCTATGCAAACCATCAACATTAGTCATTCAAATATTTTGAAGAATTAATAATAAATAATTACATTCAAGGTTGCTGTCCAAAAATCATGAGAATAGTTCACATGTACCCACAAGCAATTCCCTGCATCACACACTTCTTACATGGCTGGTTGTGGGTAGAAGAAAGGCATGGATTAAAATCAATAAGCCAAGACTGACAAATTTTTCCTCAAACATGTTCAGGTTTCTTAGTGTTTTGTTGTAATCTATTTTAGGATTTCATTTAGGATCCAATAGTTACTCATCCCATTAGCTGCCTTGTGGATGTGATGGTGTCTCAGAATTCCCTGTATCCAATGACTTTGGCAATTTTGAGGTGTCATGTGATGTGTATATGATAGAGTGTCCTTTAATAAGATTTTCTCAGGGAAGCCTACTGCTGTTGTGGATTTGGGAAAAAAGCCATAAAGTGTCATGTACACCAATCATTAATGCTGATTCATCTCTGTTGACAGGAAATTCGCCCATTTGCCTGGCTAAAGTAGGATTTCCCTTCATCATGTTTCACACTGGATTCTGTGTAAAGATTACTATATGCAGCCTACCCCTGAGTAGAGAATTTTGTTCTAACTCCTCGTGGGTGGAGTATCTGCAGAAATTATTTAGCATTCTTTTGCATGGAAATTGACTCTTATTTTTCATGAGTTTACTTATTCGCCGATGTATATTGTATATCTATAGATAATTTATATGTTTGGCATAACTCAATTTTTTATTATTTTGTTTGTTACTGAAATTCTCTCAAACTTTGTCCACTTTATGTTCTTTCATTTGAGCATTGCCAGTCTTTCTCAATTCATCTTGGTTAATTTTTACCTAATCTTAAACTCACTTTCTCCCCAAAGAACCATAATTTCTCATAATAAAAACTCACATTAAAACCAAGATCACATAAAATAAAATAAAAAGAACAAGAAAAATAAACAAAATTTATGCATTAATGCTGCTCATTGCCTCCAAGGAGCCTTTGCTTCTGAATCTGAACAAGAAATGAATTTTTTTGAATTAGTATGTGCACTTGTATTGGTAAATGTTATCATATTTAATGACCCATAACTATATTAAATTACTAGTGAGTTCAGACTGATTTCTCCAACTTGTATCCACTGCTATATGAATTACACTAACATCCACTCCTTGCTCACTTCATGGGAGCTCCTGTTTAGACACTGGAAGATACTTTTTTCTGCTCTGTGCCTAGCCATTCATTCAATTCTTCCATTCTAGAATCTACACATAGTTTCTTATACTTACAACATCTACTCATTCCTTGGGGAATCAACTTTTAAACCATCAGCATGAAGTGCTTATGGCGAATTTAACTTTGATTTTAATCTTATGGATTATGCTCTGTCCTTTAGATCAGCATGTTTTCTGCTACAGATAAAATGACACTTTTTCAAAAAATTTATAAAACACTTGGCTGTTTAATTATGTTCTGATTTCCATCTGGAATCCTCAAAATACTTTACTTGGTAATAATGAAGTCTTTCTCCCATACTTTTTTGGGAGGGCTGCTATGGGTCTGAGATCCTGACCTATAACATTCTCCCTTCTATTGGAAATGTTCTCTGGGCAAGTGTAATTGTTTCAAGAACGGACTATAAGTACAGGTTTCTTTATTACATCTCTCACACGTACTTCATTTCTTCACATTATGTCATTTTCTTGCTTTTGCCCCTCCTCCTTCATGCCAATGGTTCTTTCCATCCTACAAGCTATTCTCTCTTCTTTCTCATCACATAACACACACGTGTGGAAACCACGTGATGTTTATCTCTCTGTTCTGATTCAGTTATTTGACTTAGTATGGTGATCTCTGGTTCTTTATGTTTTCCATCAAATGACATAAGTTACTTCTTACTTAAGCTGGGATACGAGAACTTCCCGTGTATGTGTTTGAGTGTGTGTACACACTTGTCTTTCTATGTATACATATTGGTCTTTATCCACTCATCTGTTTACAAATATCTAGTCTTGACAATTTTTTTGCAGACACTTTCTGGATCTGCAAATAGGTCCCTCAATTTTAATTTCTCAATTTTTAAAAGAGAGCATTATTTTCTTGGTATTTTATTTCAATACTTTTATATTTTATTTCAGTGCTTTTTGGCCTTTTCCTTGCCTTGCCCAGCTCTCTGAAAAGTGCCTTTAATTCTTATTCTTTCTGGACAGTGTTTCTGTACCGCTCACCTGCTGCCCAGCAAATTTCATCATTTTCTCTCCATTTTTCTTTGCCTACATCTCACACGTGATGCACCTGGAGATAAATGCTATGTATTTGTATTTACCCTGCTTGATGTTCTCTGAGCCTTCTCTCTCTGAGTTTTGATATTTTCATTGAATTTTTTTTTCAGAAATTCTTGATGCTCTCATTTCCAGAATTTATGCTTGACCTGCTCATCCGTTTTTTCTTACCCGCGTAATCAGCATGTCAATAGATTTTGCAGACATTTTAAGTTCCTGCTCTGTCCTACTTTCTGATAATTTTTCATCTTCCTCTTTCAGTTGGGATCATTTCTACCAGACACTCTTCAAGTCTTCCTTAGTCACCTCCTGTCTCCTCTAAGACTCTCAGCGGCATCCTTCATTTCTGTTGTGGTGGTCTCCATCCCTAGGGTTTTATTCTCTCTTAGGTTTACTGTCTTCTGTATGACACTGGCCATCTGTCCTTGCATATTGTCTGCCTTTCCCACTAGAGCACTCAACATATTGTAAGTAGTTATTTTAAATTCCACTTGATAACTCTAAAATCTGTCACATAATCTGAGTCTGGTTTAAATGACTTGTATGTTTAGATTATGCCTTATCTTTCTTTTGCCATGTTTTCTGACTGTTTGCTTTGGTCATGATATATAGCGTCCATGAGTAGTCATTTTGAAGTATCGCCACCCCCAGTGTATTCTGAGAGGGGGGGTATGAGAGAGAGAGAGGGAGAGAGAGAGAGAGAGAGAGAGAGAGAGAGAGAGAGAGAGAGAGAGAGAGAGAGAGAGAGAGAGAGAGAGAGAGAGAGAGAGAGAGAGAGAGAGAGAGAGAGAGAGAGAGAGAGAGAGAGAGAAAAGAGAGAGAGCTGTTTCCTGGAAAAGAGATTTTTGTCAGATTTTTATTCCACATTAGGTACTAGGACTTCTGTAAATCATGGCCCATGAGGAGTGAATAAAGATAAAGTATTTGAAAACAGAGATAAGCAAACCTTGATTGTGGATTCCTGTGTTCCTGATTAGGAGCTGGGTTTGCATTATGTTTGCTATAGCAAGCCGTAGCTGACCATCAAATTTCCTCTAATTCCCTGGTTCTGGCTCATGTGTTACTAGATTTTGGACTTTCTAAATAGAAAAAAAAAAATCTGTCTTGTGGCTCTTTCACTTTAGTCCACGACCGTCCCACTAGGAATATGATTATGTGGTGCCCAGTCCTGGAGAGGCCAACATTCAACATACTCACTGCTAAATCTTAGTCTGTTTAAATGGTCATGTTGGGTTAGGTTGCAATGTACTCCAAGGTTTTCTTAGACTTTCCTCTCATTGGTCCAAGGAACTCTATCAAAAAAGTCTCTCTGATGTTGATCGGGGCATGGATCTTTGCCATGGAAAATGCACTGGGCATGTTTCTCCATGGGTCCAGTCCACATCTCCTCTCCTGTCAGAAATGTAGCGTTACTCGTTTCTCTTACTTTAACTGCCTGGTGGTGTTCGTGAGGAAACAGTGACCTGCATAGCTTCCCACTCTCAAGCTGATCCATGTTCAGCCTCCCAAACTCTTTTAAAGATGCTGCTTAAGTGTCCCTACGTGTTTTGGGTCCGAGCAGCTTCCGCTTCAGCATGCATTTTGTACGAGGCTTTTAAAATTGTCTCTTCTTTAGACTTCGTGGAGCTCATTTACTCTGAAAATTCCATTCACTGATGAGTCAAAGGAAAGTCAGTTAGAACTCAGTTTCATTCCATTTTTCTATTCTTATTTAGGGATGAGTTGAATGACTACCAAGTTTCACAAACCATTTGTAGCTAACTACTAAATCTTTAATTAATAGAGTTTTTTACTATGGGCTTATAAGTAAAACAAAAGTAAATCTGAATTACGATGCAATATAAGCTGTTTCTGTGTACTTATGAGTTTTTATACATGAATGTGAAAACATTTAACAAGGTAATAACAAATTTCTTCTCTGGGTGATGAGGTAGAAAGTACAATTTTTGTTTTTAATCTATATATTTCATTGTGTTCTCTAAACTTGACACAATGAACTACGACACTGTAAAACATACGTTTCTATTCTTTAAATATGATGTTTATCAAATATGGATGAAGAAATGAGTAAGTTCATAGTTCCCACTTCTTAGATTAGAACCATTATTTATATTTATTCTTATTTGATAAAGTTATTTAATATTTAGCTTATACGTATATGTGTAGGTTAATATATTTAAAATTTTATAAAAATTATTTCTCCTATGTTTGTATATGCTTCTCATATATAAGTACATTTATATACATAAATATATCTATGTATCTATATCTATATACATATATTGCAATTTGTACATTCAAGTTGAAAATATAACTTGCAATCCAGGGCATCTCTTTCACATAAATGCCCTAGGGATGTTTTCCAATATGTGCATAACAAAATGTATTTTAGCACAAGTATTTGCATTATTTTGTGATATTAAAATTAACTGAAAACAACCTGATTAGTAGGAAATAATAAAAAGTATTTACACAGAGAAATGTCAAAGATAATTTCTAACAAATTAGTTAGATTTGTAAACTATCAATGCAGATAAATTTCAATACTATAAGGCATTTAAAATAATTGTAAAGCCATTAAATAAACTAATAGTTATTATTTATCCTTGTTAATAAAATAACAATAATCTTCCCCTCTGGGTGAATTGATAAGAATTCTATTAATTCCTTCTGTCACATCACTTCTGATACCTGTTGCTATCTTAATCTTAACACGTGTTTTCCTTTCTTTCTTTCTTTCTTTCTTTCTTTCTTTCTTTCTTTCTTTCTTTCTTTCTTTCTTTCTTTCTTGGTCTTTCTTTAGACAGGGTTTCTCTGTGTACTTTGGAACCTATCCTGGAACTCACTCTGTAGACCAAATTGGCCTCAAACTCACAGAGGTCTACCTGCCTCTGCCTCCCGAGTGCTGGGATTAAGGATGTGTGCCACCACTGCCTGACTATGTTTTTATTTCTTAAAACAATATTTTAGTTTCTTATAACTTACCCACAATTTAAAACCTTGAGTTTCTCTTTGAATATTTGGTGTCAGTCTAAACAGCATTTGTAAAATGACCTTAGTGTGCTACAATTTGAGTGTTGTATAATCATTAGGTATATTAGAACAATCAGAATATTAATTTTCCAGTAAAAAAAATCATTGATATTTCTCCTCCCCATTTTCTTCCCTCCCACCCTATCAACCTTCCCTCATTAGTACAAGGTCCTTTCAAAGAGTTATGACTTTGGGGCTAGTTTAGAGCAATTTAGGTTAGCCAGAGCCACCAGTGTGACCATCTCATTGGAATAATCCTTAGAGTCTGGTGTGGTCATCAGTGGGTACACAAATGAAGGTAATACCCGCTCTCTCTCCAAGTTTAAGGGTAGCAACCTGTTCAGCAGTGAGTGGGTGGGCGTGTCTCAGCCCCGCCTTCATCTGCCTCTGACAGCTGACAGGCCCGCCCCTGTAGAGCGGTGTCCCAGACACCATTTAGTTTCGCTCGTCACAACTCCACATCCCGGTATCTATAACTTCATTCCATTGGATCTTGGAATCTCTCACCTTTATCTTTCCAAATCTTCATGTCAGCTTTGGCCATTTTGTTGGTGTTTGCATAAATACCACACATTTGTGGTTTCTAATTTCTTTTTGCTTTCACAAATCAGTTGGTCTTCAACCTGAATGATTTCCTTTTTATGCTTTTTATAAGAAGTATATCCTTGAGATGGGTCACTGTGAAAGTCTCGGTTTCCAGTTGCTGAATCAGGGGCCACTGGCTCATGAGGGCTGATAAAATCAGTGATATTTTTCTTCTGATTTTTGAAACAATCTTTTTTATTTTACATACCAATCCCAGTTCCTTCTCCCTCTCCTCCTCCTCTACCCCCCACAACATCCCCAACATTTTCCTCGCCCTACCTAGCATCCACTTCTCAGAGAGGGTGAGGATTTATCTATTGGTGGATTTATAACTTGACAGCATTACGACATAGCAATCACTAGAGGGTTGGCCACATCACAAAGGGCATATCTATGATGGTTATGCTTACAAGTTGTCCCAATTCCTTCCTTCTCCCCGTCTCTACTTGCTTGCTGTAATAATACAAACAACTTTCTTGCACCACATTTTGCTATGGATGCTTTCGTCAGTTACAGCTGACTGGGAAAGCAACAGCTTAGTTTCTTACACTAATGGAAATGTTCAGTCTTCTCTGATCTACCCAAATTGCAGAAACAATTGATGGGCTTGCTTGCTGTAAGTAGTCCCCAATCATATTGTCTTCTGCTTTGCTGAGAATATTGTTTGCTTGAATCTCCTTTATTGTTCCCAACCAGGCCTCGAGATCTCTTCTTTCTGAGAAAGACTAGCTTAGAAGTTATGACTACCTGTCATAACTAACAGTTGCCTATGTGTCTGTTTTGACTTCCTATAACTATATCATCAAAATTTTACTCTGCTATCCTTTCTTTTACATTATCTGTTTCACTCTTGTTTAAAGGTCTTCCACCCCTCTTACAAACAGATTTCACCTCTCCCAGATTTGATATTTTCCTTGTTGCTTCTGCACATTATTATCCAATCTGTCTCTTATTCATATTTGCTAAAAGATTATTCTTAAAATTTTACCTTATAATTTGTACGTATGAAACAGAAAATGCAAAGATTCCCCTTACAGATCAAATAGATATCAAGGTATCATATTAACTAAAAATATTTTAGGCTCCTAGTACATGATAGGACAAAGGGCTTACCACCCAAATATTTCTTTATTTCCCTCCAAATGTCACCCTGCTTAAGCATTGACAGTTCCATACATTTTTATATTTCCATACATATATGTAAAGCCATATGAAATATAAATTTTTTTGCAGTGTCTTGAGAAATATTCAAATAGGCCTGCACAGTATATATAACCTTCCATTTGCTTTCAGTTCACACTGTGCTTTAAAATGCATGCTAATAAATGTCGTTCTGCTTTCTTAAGTTTCAGAGATTTATAAAACGTCATTGGATGAATAAACCAAACCCCGGTTTATTTATATTTTTCCTACTGTAAGTTTTAGATGGCCTCCACTTCTTTCTTCTTTATTTTATTTTTCTTCACCACTGCTAGCTGTGAGAATAATATCTTTTCCTCCACGTGAGAGTGATTATTTGGGGAAGGCACCTGGAAATCAGACAGCTGGATTGAAGAGAGGGATCATTTTAGACACTACTACAGAAATGAACTTGTAAGTATTTGTCCAAATTTATATTTAAACAAGATTATCTGTCACTACTTATATTGACTGTAGCCAACGATTTCTTTCATAAAATTTAATTTCTTGTTCCCACCCTGAGGGAACAAATGTGGACTTGATTATCATTACTAGGTTGAAGAGAAATTCCTTTATTGCTCATTTGGGTATTGTGTTCAATGAACTGTTACTATCACTTGCCCACTTTCTGTTTAATCACTCATTTTCATTTGTTTATTACTTATTGAAGACCCATTTTCATCTAGTTTGTGTTTGATAAAAATAATGATTCAAAAAACAAAACAAAACAAAACAATACCCAAACCTGCCCTGTTGGCAGAGGGAAAATTGTCTTCAGTACTTTTACTAATCTAAGGATCCTTTGGACAACAATTCTGATTAACCAGGCAACATATTCCCACTGATGGAATGGTGGCAAGTTCATTATGGAGTGAACAATGGCTTTCTGATTAGATTTGATGCCCTCTCCCCTGGAAGGAATACATGTCTGGTACTATAAACCCAGTCAAAAGTGCATGATGTGGAGGTCAGAGGCTCTAGACTTAAAGTTATCTCTGTTATTATGCTAAATGGACCGCATGTGCCTGTCAAATTACTCTCTAAATTATCAGCAGTTATTTTTCTTATTTTATGTTTATCAGCTATGTGTCTGCATACATATTCTGGGTGGAGTCAGGTACACATGAGTGAGGGCATTCATGAGGCCCGGAGGAGAGATTTACATCAGCTGGAACTGAAGTTACTGGCGGTGGTGAGCTATCTGATGAAGGAAAAAAACATCACATGATTGTCTGTCTCAAAACAGTGTCATAAAAGTATGACATGGCTGTCTCACACATTAACTCACAGAAGCTGGGGTTGCAGGTTCAAAATCAAGTCCGTCAAAATTCCAACCTGGAGAAGGGGAGGGATCATGAAGTCCCACCCACCCACAGCCTTTAGCTATTTGCATCTGATGGCTGCTGGAGGAGATAAAATCATTTTTTCTCAGGGGTTTGGTTCCTGGTAGATTGTCCATGCTTCCATGGGTGGCCTTACACTTAGTGAGTCATTCAAGCAAAACACAAAAAAGGACATACAGTTGAGAGGTGGGTGTGATGGAGATGTCTGGGAGGGGCTGGATGTGTTAAGTGAAGGGTGGGTGTAGCCTAACTCATGTGTAAATGTACGACATTCTCAAAGAATGCATTCCAAGAAACATATATGGATGATAGGCTCTTCAGCAAGTGGAGTGGGTAACACTGGACATTCACGTGTATAAGAATAAAAGTACATCCATATCTCTCACCTTGTGCAAAACTAGACAAAATACCTTAAAGTAAGACATGAGACCCCAAACATGTTAAGGAAAAGCAATGGGCAGAGACTTCAAGACATAGGCCTAAGCAAAGATTTTCTGAAAGTAACTCAAAAAGTTTAAGAAATACTTATGAGCATTGACAAATAGCATTATGCTACATTAGAACAGTTCCACACAGAAAAGAGAATAATGACCAAATGAAAAGAGAGTTTATGGAATGAAGCAAAATCATCAGGGAAAACACACCAGTCAATAAAAGGGCTAATATATTGACTATAGAGTTCCAAACAAAGAATCACAAGTAGCCAACAAATACCCGAAAAAAATATCAAAATCCTTCCCTCTTAAGGAAAGGCAAATTAAAATTATGTTTAGACCCCAACTCACCCTCATCAGAATGGCTATCAGCAGGGAAAGAACTATGCAGATGCTGGGAAAGAGGAATCATGTTTGCTACTGGTAGGGATGCTTAACTGGTGGAGATGGCATATGATGGAAATCAGTATGAAGTTTCCTCAAAACAATTGCAAATAGAGCTTTAATATGATGCAGCTATGCAACTTCTGGGAATACACTTATTATTTTAGTCAGCCATAAAGATAAATGAAATTATGCTATTTCTAGAAAAAAATAAGGGAGTGTAGATAACTATTAAGGGAAATAACCCCCTTTCCCTCATTGCAGAATCTAGATTTGAATACATTCATGTGATGTGAAAGTCAAAAACTGACTCTCAGGAGGAAGAAAGGGGTATAAACGAAGACACGAGGAACAAGCGAGTATAATATGGGAAGGAGGAGAAAATTACTGATGTTGGCTTTCATATGTAAAATCTAGAGTAACACAGGCGCACGCACTAGAGAAAGGAGAAGTGAGGTTATTATGGGGGAGGGAGGGAAGGGAACCAGCAAGGAGGAGGGACAGTAAAAGACAGCAAAGTAAAGGAACAAATACGGGCAAGATGTAATCATACACATATGCGAAAATATTTCATTAATGCCATTATTTTGTAATGTAACTAAAAAAATAACTAGTTAAAAAAGGAAATATTGACATTTGGATGACAATGTGGGCAAATCTGGCAGCCATTCTACTAAATGAAATGCTTCAGACACAGAAGAACAAATGCTACTAGATGATTCTGAAATCATCAAACTCAGGAGCAGGTGCAGAATGATGGTTGCTAGGAGCTGAGTTATACAATCTGAATTGGACACAGAAAAGATTAGTAAGATGATATCTTATGTTAAGTGTTCCTGTTACAAAATATACCAGATAATACTAGAGAAGAGTGTGGGAGGAATCTTTACATTGTGATAAGTAGGCTCATGGCATAGATTATACTTCTTTTATGGAGATATGCTTATCTTCAAACTCATCATTGTGTACATTGATCATGTAAAAGTTGTGTATGTTAAAAATAATCCCTACCAAAGAAAAAAAGGAAAAATGGGGAAAGGAGATCAATTAGAAGGCTAGCTTTAAGGCATTGGCAAAATATGCTGGTAGCTTGAACTGTGGAACTAGCTACGTGTATGAAAATAAGAGGTTAGATTTTTAAAATAGGGAGAAGAGATACTAAGTATGTTTGTAAAGGGAAGATAAAGAGAGAGTCAATGATTGCTCTAGCCTGGAATTTGTCTTGAGCCTCTTGCAGGACAAAGGCACCTCATCTGAGATGTGCACAGCTAGGCGTGAACCCATTTGAGATGCCTTCTACTCGACAGGGTGTAGTTTGCCTGAGATGGATCAAATCAACAAGTGGAAAAGTTACAGAGAAGAGAATTAAGGGTGCAGTTTATACTAGTGCAACTAAAATACTGTAAAAAACCTTAATATAGTAGGGATTCGAATCCACTGGGAATTATATGTGGAGCAAAATTTCTTCAATCTAGCATCTCTTTTACTTTCTTTATGTGTATTTTATGATACACAAGGTTTAATTGTATTACAACTAAATTTTAAAAATTTTGTTTAACTTTTAATTTATATTTTGTAGATTTTAATATTTTCTTCATAAAACAGATGCTCTTTCAGTATATGTATTCATGCATACTAAAATGATTCAATTGCCATGTCTCCTAATTTTTTTGTTGGTGGTAATTGGCAAATGGGAATATCATTAGGTTTAGTTTGCAGTTATGCTGCTTTGTTCTGGTTTGCCCTTAGACTCTGCTAAATATTCAGTGACTTGCTTCCACTTTCTATGTAGGTCTAGGTTCTTTGGGATTAGGATTTGTGGGCTAGTTTTCTTTGCTTTATGTTTAAAAAGCATTTATGAGTAAGTACATGTGATAATTGTTTTTCTGGGTCTGGGTTACCTCACTCAAAATGTTTTCTAGCTCCATCCATTTGCCTGCAAAATTTCAAGATGTCGTTATTGTTTTCTGCTGTGTAGTACTCCATGTGTAAATGTACCACATTTTCCTGATCCATTCTTCCGTAGAGGGACATTTAAGTTGTTTCCAGTTTCTGGCTATGACAAACAAAGCTGCTATAAACATAGTTGAGCACATGTCTTTATGGCATAATTGAGCATCCTTCGAATATATACCCAGATTCTTTATTAACCAATGGTATTTACAGTATACAGAGAGAATCCCACATCACAGCTGGGTAAGGCTGCTAATGATATACTTTTTTTTTACAGCAGTCTGCATAGTATGAAAACACCTACCTGGTTAGATCTGACTTGGTTTTCCTGTCACTGAAGTTTGTGATATCTTCAGCAATAGAGTCTAATACATACATCGAGTGTTGGAGTGCAATCAAGAACAGTTACAATTGCCTGTATTGTTTTGTGAGTCTCTGGAAAACCTCTAACTGACAAGTTGAGAAGAAATATTTTATACCTGACATTGGGCTTTTCATCTGAGAACCTATGGCTACTGGGAGGAGCATTATCCCTAGGCTATTATGATATCTCAAATTATAAATTGTGTGGTGTGGGGGTGTGTGTGTATGTGTGTGTGTGAGACGTGTTTAGGAAGCATATAAATTGTGGATGTTCATGTGACTGTTACAAACATACTTATAATTATTTGTTTCTCAAATCCCTCCTCTATCTAAGCCCACCTTGACACATCTTTCTCCACTTAAATGCCTCTATCAGATTCACCTGTAGAAATGTCTGCATTGGCACTTTCTCAATTTATGATAATAATTATTCCAACTGTAATGTCACTACCAGGCAGGTGAACCTGTGAGGTGTGAGAAAGGCAACTGAACATGATTCTACAGAGCAAGCTATCAAGCAGTGTCTGTCTGTGCCATCTATTTAAAGCATTTCCTGCCTCCATGTTTGTCCTTGAGTTCCTGTCCTGACTTCCTTCAATAATGGACTATGCTTGTTAGATGTGGATTGCAAATAAACTCTTTCCTAATTTGCTTTTTTGATTGTGGTGTTTATCACCCCAGTGAAATGCAAACCAGAAAAATAACTCCTGCACTAGACTCCCCCCGTCTATGATGGAACTAAGAATTTTGTATTTTACTAGCAATGAGCAATACCAAAACATGATTTTTAATATTTTTGTTTGTCTGTCATACCTCACTGTTTTTTTCCTCCTTACCCCTACAAAAGTATGAGCTCCAGAAAGGCTGGGACCTTTGTCATTAAAACATTTCTAAGTCTTGATATATGAGTTCTCAAATAAATTCTGTGATTCAGTAACTTTGAGAATTTATGGAAAGATTAATCCGACGCTTCACAAATGTCATCCAACCCTAATATATGTTATCTGCATGAATTGCTCATTCTACCTGCAAATTGTTGGGTTAAACATTGTCTATGACAGAGAAACAAGACAATCTCTGGATTTCTGAACTTATACTAACAGTAAAAACAGTGACTATCCAAACAAGGCAGTTTACAATGTGTCTTGTGGTGCTTTTGTAAATAATAAAGGCCCACGTTGGTAGCTTTTGCCAATGACAGACTGCAAATGTTTCTAAAATGGCTGCTTTCAATGGTTAGACGCTTGGCATTTCCTAGAAGAATCTTCCAATTACAGCAATTGACTCTTCTGAGCAGGTGTGAATTTGTCAGACAACACAGGTCACAGAGAAATGTTAAGCAAGGGCCTATGAGAAAGAATGCTAGGAGTGGGTCATATTGGTTTACAAGGAGTGGCTGGGTAATCTGTAGAGACTTGAAGGCAGTGGGGACCTCATTTCGTGACTATCTGGAAGAAGACGATGTGAGGGAGAAAGAATTGACAGCGTAAAGGCTGAAGACAGGGACACCCCTGGGACAAGAAGAGCACATGGTTAGAGCAGACTGAGCAAGTGGTACGAACATAGTTTAGAAAAGATCAAAGACCCTTGAAACCCATTTCAAGGGCTTTTACTTTTATTCTGAATGAGATGGGACCCCTTTGGAACGGAGCAGAGGAATAACACGATTAATAATATATAGTCAAGCTGAAATATTCATAACTGTTGTCATGTTCTGCCTGAAAAATAAATAATAAACCTAGCATATAGCATAGGAACCCTACTGAAATCATTATGGACTTAAGTGCAATGTCTTTTTATATACCTGCAGTGGGATCTTTTTGTTATGAATGCCAGCTACAGATGCGTGAGCAGCAAATGATTCTGTAGATAAGTTAAAATACTTGTTTGTAGGTCGACCAATGACTTGTGTATCTGAAAACACAAATGTTTATTTGGCGATTGCTGGGCTGTGTGGTAAACATCAATCTATGATCTCCAACTACCAATTTCCTGGGAGATTATTTTATGAGCCCCCTTCTAGCTGTTAAGGAGACATACACACACTGCTCAGTGACAGCATAAAGAATATTCACAGGCTTTTATAGAAAACGGATTTTTAACGTTTTTTTCCCATGTTAAAAGTAGTTTTAATGAGCAATTTTCTGCTAATAGCTTTTCAAAGGACCACTTAACAGTGCAATAGCTGAAGAAGAGCGTGGGCAACATTGGGAGGAACGTTTCTGAAATCTGGTGTCCATAACCTGCTAGTCTTGGCTTGTGAATGGACCTCATGAGGTCTGCCCACGAGACGGTTAATATCCACTTAGTCTTGGTACAAACGCATAACATGACATTAAGGGGGCTCTGGGAGGGGACGTGGAGGATTATGTATAGAGGGATGAGGAGATCGGAGAAGAAGAAAGGAACTCACTGAGTGGGCACTTACCGCTTTCCCAGCACACTGTTAAGCACACTGTTTACATTATCACCGCAGTTTCCACTGAGTTAAGTGCTATGTAGAGGCTGGGTTCAAAGAACTGTAGTGCCACACAAAGTCATATTGGCTGTATAATAAGTACTGGTGGGGACATACAGCTATGTTTCCACCTGTCGCATTTGTTAAGAGCCAGAGGTAACGGTGCCATACCGTCAGAGATGTTTCTCCTTTGCAAGTTTGCGCATTAGCCCTCAAATCGCTAGAGCTCAGAACAGCTGTATGATCACAAACTTTCCCTTAAAAACTAAGTTACTTAAAGTTCTTAGTATGTCCCAAAAGCCATCCATGAGACCACTAATTCCATAGACTGATTATGGTGTCTGATAACCAAATCACTAAGGAGACAGCTAACTAAATACATGGGACATACTTAGTAAATAAGATCAAATAAATATGACTCACAGATACCATAGTAGTGTTTTCTATGTAAATGGCAAGGTTGGAATATCACTACACAGCAGAACAAGTTTATTTGGTTATAGAGAGGATATAAGAATCACACCCTCCTGGTCTACAGGTGGTGTTACCAGCTATAGTGAGTGTGTGCATTTAGAGATGCGCGCGAGATCATGCATCTTTTTTATTATCATGCATGATTTTTATTTTTAATAATATTATTATCAATATTTTGTCCTCCAAGTCAGTGTGATTTCCTGAGAGGATACAGCAAAGTCCTCCCTGGGGCCAGAGAAAAAGGATAGGGATGGTGAGGACATGCTCCCTGATCTGTCCCCCATCCCCGAGTTTGTTGCTTCTTCCTTTCAGATGAGTTATCCACTGGGTGTTAATCAGAGAAATAAGCCATTGGACAGTGCACAAGGAAGGTTTTGCCATAAAGAAAGAGCTTCAAAATTGGTGAGACTTCAACTCAAACATTCCTCATGTACAGACTTCTAGGCTGAGTAGTTATTTTGATTAAATAGCTCATTGATGTGTTTTTAAAAACCATGTAAAGCCGGGCGGTGGTGGCGCACACCTTTAATCCCAGCACTCGGGAGGCAGAGGCAGGTCGATCTCTGTGAGTTCGAGGCCAGCCTGGTCTACAAGAGCTAGTTCCAGGACAGGCTCCAAAGCCACAGAAAAAACCCTGTCTCGAAAAATCAAAAAAAAAAAAATGAAAATAAAAACCATGTAAACTGTTTCTCCTAGCCTTTTATATCTATGCACCCAACTTTTTCACAGGTTCATGAGAAGGAGCAAAGTAGACAAATCTTTGATCTTTGCTATCACCTCTAAGTTGGGATTTACACTGTAAAGTGTTCTCGACTTTCCTAAGGTTGTGACCCTTTAATACAGTTCCTCATGTTGTGGTGACCCCCATCCAGATAATAATTTCCATTGTTACTTAATAATTGTAATTTTGTTATGAATTTTAATGTAAATATCTGATGCATGACCCTTGTGAAAGGATCATCTGAAGCCCTCAGAGGGTCATGACACAGGTTGAGAACCACTGATTTCAAATATTGCTGATGAGAACGAAATGAAAACCTGTGTGAAGTTGTTGGTAGCACAACCGCCATGGAAATGGGTTAGTGAATTAAACTGATAGATCAAAAGTGTGCAAATAGTTCTCACTGATTGCTAGCTAGCATGCCAGGGAGTTCAAAAACCTAGGCTGTTTCTTTGGACACAAGTAGAATGGATGAAAACTTCACTTGTGTTTTTAATTCTTTTAAACAGTGGTAACGTCTAAGGATTCTTCAAAATCTAAATAACGCAGAGTATTTGAAAGAAAGGATTCCGTCTTAGAAGGGTTTCATTACAAGTCACATGGAACAAGAATGCAAGATTGTTTAAATTTACTCTGCGTTATCAGATCACAAGCACAAGCCTGGAAGTTTGTGGAAGATATTGGGTAAGATATTGGAAGGCTTTTTTTTTTTTTTTTTTTTTTTTTTTTTGAAAAAGAGTCCGAGGCCAAGAGTTTGACAGGAGCACTATAACAGTGTGAGATCCTCAAAGGCGATGTGAGTTGTAAGAGAAATTTGGGGAAGAGAGATGCTAAAATTGTAACACACTCTCATCAGACATAAGATACACTTTTTATCTGAGTCTCCTAGAGACTCTAGGAGCACACAACGCTACTTGGCTTTCCTGTCTCATTTCTAACTGTTCTCCCTTATTCGTTACACTGGCCATTCTTGCCCACCTATCTCACTCCATGCCTGCTCTCAATCTCAGTTACGGGGCCTTGATGCTAATTGTATTTCAGCTAATGAAAAAATTTGTAATAATGCTTCCCCTATTTCCTGAGCATTATTCCAAAGGTCATTTATGAGGTCACTTACTGTAGAATCAACACCCAGTGCCATTGTCTTTGGCTTCTGTGGGAACCTAGTCTGTTTGGATCCTCACCTTCCTAGACCTGGATGGATGGGGGAGGAATTTGAACCCCAACTGCTCTTTGGACCGGAGAGGGAGGGGGAGGGGGAAAGGAGAGGGGAAGGGAAATGGGAGGAGGGGAAAATTTGTAAAATTATATAATTTAATTAAAATAAGGGGAAAAAAAGAGGTCACTTACTACAGAGGACTTCCCTGGACACTAACTTACAGTCATCCCAGATAATCTCAGGCTAACACTTCATATTAGGATCACTGCCTTTACTATTATCTGAGAATGCTCTTTGTATTCACATTCAGTTATACATTTTCCTGTCTGACACTACCCTAAGTTTCAAGGATGTAAACGTCATTTGTACTAGGTAGTTCTCTTCTTCACGGGCATAGCTCTAAGCACCATGATTCCTGCCACCAAGTAAGAGCGCAATGAAAGTTGTTTTGAATATATGTATGACCGAATATCACCATGAATGAAATCCTTCAAAGGATATGGAGAAATGACAAAAGATGGCTTTATCAAATCAACAATTTCATCCTGAGATAAAGACGATTGTAACAATAATAATGTCAGTTGATATCTGTAGAGGATTTTTGACATCTCTAATTAAAGGGCTGTAACATTTTTTGAAAATGTGGTTGCTATTCTGATCAATATCTTTCAATTCTGGGCAGTGGTTATTTCAAATTTCCATAAAGGTGTGTTTGGTTCATGTCTCAAGAATTCTCAATCTTTTCTACATCTACATACTATCAGAAGTGACTTTTCAATTTCTATATGGGGAATTAATAATTATGTAGATTTTTGTTGTCTATTACACACTGGAGAAACAATAACCTCTTCCTTTTAATGGATGTTCAACAAAACATCATTATCTTTACTCTCTTCTCCAAACAAACACCCAAGTAATTACTTATGCAGTTTCATCTTCTCAGTGACAAATTTCATTAGTTTAAGGCATTTTTTAAATCCCTCAAATTTACATATTTGCTACCGCAATTCTAAGGATGTCAGACTCGGCTAACCCACAAAGAAAGTGTCCAATGCCACTTTGTCAAACTCTCGTTCCCACCCAGAGCTCCAAGGACCCCATATGACAAACAGAACAGCAATCACTAATGCAAAAAACCCACGTGGTTCCCTCAAGGCCTTTCAGAAATCGTGATTGTTTAATCATTGTTCCTGATTTGTAAGGCTGGGTAGTCAATGGCTCCCCAAATGTGTCACGTTGGACATTATCCAGATGGAGTGCCAGTTTTCATTTGAGATTAAAGAGGTAAAATCCACCAAGAAAGGTTTTCTGCCCTCCCAGACTATAGCTCAACTTATAGAAGATGACAAATGAGAGCGGGCAGCCTGCGCTGCCCGTGCCTTTAAAGCAGAAACTTCATTGAACTGTCAGTTACCAAATGAGGTGATTAACTCTGATGCTGATTAAAGTTTGATTCTATGTTCTTATTACTAACAAGCTTCTATTTTCTTTTCTTGAGGCGAGGGGCTAGTTCCTCTAATATAATGCTCACCGCATAAAGTTTTATTACTCCATTCAGGTTTTGAGGTGCACGTACAAGCACTATTTTCAATGGCGTGTTTGTGAAATTAATGTATAATGAACGTTGGGCAGAGGGAACCTAAGACGCATACACTCATTCTTTCCAGCGGTACCCAGGCAACAGAGAAGTTCAGCATCACCACTGGCAGGTGTGTGCCTCTCTGTTTGATCTGTTGTTGTTCTGCCATTTCACTTCACAGCATAGTTAATGTTTTCTTTTAGAATTTGTGCTCCATATTTATAGCAACACCATGTGCCTGACGATTCTTGTGAACACCAGGAGACAACTGCACGTGAAACCAAGAGGGAATATAAAATACCAGGTAGCCCAACACACATTTGTTCGTGCAATGAGGGAGCAGTTCCTTCGAATGTCCAGACTAGGCAGGATCCAGCGACCAGAGTAGATACCGTGTCAAATTGAGAACATTAGCCTTTAGATCATAAGGATGATCTTGAACAAACAACATCACTAGATTGGGTTGAAGATGCGTCCCTTCTGCAGCTTGCATCCTATCATTCTGAAGTGTCCTGTAGTTCTTGCTCAATGAGAACTCAATGTTGGGGTTTGTTAGTAATTTCTCTTCTCCCTACAATTCTTTCTTTCTTTTCCACTCCTTATCCTAAATATTTCCATGGCTATAGATTGTTTCTCAGATGGATGCCACCTCCTGTGGAATATTTTATTGACCAAACATTTCTATGTGGCTAGCACACTATAATTGGATTGTGGGCATCTAGAAGCTCAGGAACCATGCAGAAGGTAAGAACCACACTGCTCATTACACATCTTGGGTTCACCCTCCAGTATCCAACAGAATACATGTCAACTATTCAGTACCTATTCCTAGAAGGAATGAACATTTTTCCTGGGTACAGGTGGCTCTGGGCACATAGGTATATGCAATAAATTGGTTGCAGTCTGTCAAAGAGTAAATACTATAGTGAGAGAAATAATAATATTCACAGAGGCAGTGCTAATGAAACAAGATCATTGACAATGATGTAGGATGAGGGTCTTCTCCGTAGTACTCCATCCACCAAAGCCTGGCATGCCGCTTTAGAAATTAGAAAAGAAGTTCATAGTAAGAATGCTTTCCCACATCCCTGACTTTCATACCCAAGGGATTTAATGTGTTACACAAAAACTGGTTAATCATCCTTACCTAAGTAAGGTGGGCAAGAGTTATTATGTTAACATTACAGAGAGGAAAACTGAGAGAGATGGGTGGGGGAGTGGTTGACCCTGGGCTGAGCAGTGTGTCAAGGAGAAATTGGCACTTGGACATGAAGTTTTAAACTTCCAGCCTTGTGCTTAGTCTGTTCTCACAGAAGAGGAGGTAAGAGAGCTGCTCCACACCCCCAAAACCTGGGGAGGTTGAGTATCTCTGTTCTCTGCTTTCACCTCCCAGTCTGCAACCAATATTGCCATTAAATTAATACATGCCAATCCCTTTGGTTTGAGTTTTTTTCAAATATTAAGTCACCAAATTTCAAAGGAAGAAACTAGAAATGTGTTTCATTTTTTACCATTTTCAAAATGAGGAAACGGAATCTCAGAAGCTTACAATAAAGTCTCAGACTTGGAATTCAGACCTGGGATCTGTCCTATGTGAAATCCCAAATGGTTTTCTGTTCAGTCACTTAAACATATGTGCACAGGTAGATGCATCAGGGGGTCAGAGATAGGGTGTAAATAGGTGACATAAAGCACAACAAGCACAGATTCCTGGGAAATCTGCCTGGGAAAGAGAAAAGATAGAAAACTCTTAAGATTCTAGGGGGCAGAAGCTAGATTTGAGTGTGTAAAGGTTCAGGATCACAGAGGATGAGCTACGGCCAAGTTCAGTGTTCTTATTCCTTGATGCAGAGGTGGGGAGCCCAGATGCCCTGCAAGTAGAGGCTACTGGGGAACCCCCTCAGCCACCTCTTCACATCCCTTCCATTGCAGTAAGAAACACGAATTTCACTTTATCCTGACTCATGATGTGCATATAAAACGATTAACAAACCAAAAAGTTCATTATCATTCAACTTTGATTAGGGTAAAGTCTAATGCCCCCAATGCCCAAAAAATGAATACAAGTTAAAGTAACACATGCCATCCTACAATCTCTTATCTATCAAACCTCAGGCATTAGAAGGAATTTTTCAATACACAGCAAGTTCGGAGATGGATATCTGCATAAAGCAAGTTGCATAACAATAAATCAGCAAAATTACCTTGTGAAATAAAATTTATATATCAATACAAAATTCTTCAAATGTATCTGCTATCAAATAACAATGAAGGTTAAATCCCTAAAAAACACATGTATGGCTATCTTTCTTTTTGTTTATCTACTTTTTCTAAATATGCTGAAATGATCAGGCATTGTTTTTACGATGAGAATAAGAAAAATTGTTTTTAGTTAAAATTTAATTTTAATCTGAAAAAAATTAAAACAGGTGTTTCTTAAGAAAGAATGGGCTTTGAACCCCTGGATCCATAAAGCAGCCACCAGCTGCCAGCGAGAAATCTCAGCTTTAGAAACAAGCCACACACTCTTCCAAAGCTCCGAGCATGTGTTCTTCCTCCCACCCAGATGGAAGTGATAGGATGTCTCAGTCTGTTCCCCTCTACCATGCACTGACACAGCAAAGACGGAATGTGGAGGATTTCAAAAATGAAAAGAGGCACAGTGCAGCAAGAAGCACTTCCAGATGATGAAATTAGATCCGAAGTTAAGACAAAATGTGTTTAACTGGCTTTTAAAGAAATTTGGTGGAACACATTACTATAAACACTGCATTTGGGCAGCCAAACAAACTTTGTCCAGAGAAAATCAATTCTAATCCCCTAAACAATGAGAAAAATTACTTTAGATTCGACATTAAATATTGTTGTTCTTTTAAAAAGAAGCATTTCTATAACTCTGTGTAGAAATAGGAGTCAAAGGATGCCTTTGTTACCATGGTAACACTCTCCCTCAGAAGAGCCAAGGATGAAGTAGCATACATTCCCCCTGTATATATTTGGCCAATCAATAAACAAAGGACTCACCCTGCATGCATCACATTAGAACAGTGGCCAAGGTGTTTATGATGAGGAAAAGGATGAGGAGCTTTCAAGAACGCTGGGTTTAATCACATAGAATAATTTTCAAGTAAGTACAGCTAATATTTTCTTCATTAGAAGCCCATTAAGAAGATGAACTGTAGCTAAAATGCCTATAGCTTCTTAAAAATGGAAATATTCATTATAAAATTTAATATGTCAATGTAGATGAGAATGACAAACTATGCCTAGGACAGAAAAAGAATGTGTGAAAGATACGTACCCCAAAGCTCTCAGAGGAAGGAAATAATAGTCAGAGTCAATATTTCCTGAGCATTTACTATGGGCTAAATTTGATCTCACTTTGTTACACGGATGATTTCATTACAGTTTTCCAAATAACTTCATAGCTTAGTACTATAAAAAAAATGCATGCTTGTTTTGAAAGTGGTGTAAGTACTATTATTATCCCCATTTTCTTGACAAGAAACTTGCATGGAAAGATTCCTGCACATAAGTGGAAGCTGTCTATCTAATGTGTGTGGGAACCAGGGTTCCAAATCCAAGAAGTGGGATACACAGGCTTGTCTCATACTCTCTGTCACACCGACAGGCTACGCTAGAGGTCATCAGGACCAGTCCCTGAGACTCAGGCCAGTCTCCAGTTTCCATGACCAGCTACACTACAGTGACTGTTAAGGTCTTTTTTTTTCTTTTCTTTTTTTTTTAAGGATAAGGTCATTTCACTCAAATATTTGAAGATCTCTTTTGGTGCTGGAAAATTAGAAAGTATTAAACCAATTTCCTTGTTGGTGCTGTTTTTCTCATCTACACACATATTTATGGTTAAATTTGACTTATAAATTATGTATAGTAAAATGTTACAGTAAATAATAATGAAATTGAATAATTGTAAGTCTACATAACACTTGAACACAACTGAGGTGGCTACTGAGTGCTCACGTGACGGCAGCATATACAACATAGACACCATGGGCAAAGGATTGATTCTCATCGCAGTGGAGGTGAAGGAAGGCTGGACAAGATTTTAATGATACTATAGAGAATGCTGTACAATTCAAAGCTAAATATTTTTTTTTATTTCCACAATTTTCCATTTTATATTTTTGGCTATCAGTTGATCATGGGTAACTGAAATAATGATCTAAAGCGAACCCACGGATAAAGGGACACTACCATAGTTCCTAGGTATAGCTTTATTCCCTTTGAACACATGTCAGAGTTACCAGAAGTATCATGTGCTCATGTGAGTTTAAACTCTCTCTCTCTCTTTCTCTCTCTCTCTCTCTCTCTCTCTCTCTCTCTCTCTCTTTCTCTCTCTCTCTCTCACACACACACACACACTTGCACACACACACACACACGCACACACACCTCTTGATTCTCCCAATTTTCTCCTTTTATCATATGAAATGGCAACAAAATGCTGACACTAGCAATAGCAACGGGAAACGTAATTCCCAGAACAGTCAACTGTGAGGAGTTCCTAAAGCATTGCCTTTCTGGGGCTGAGTTTCCCGTGCTGTGGTCAGGAAAAAAGTTAAGGTTATTTCTTCTGAAGTACTTTCCCAGAGTTCCTGCCCTTGACAGCCCTGTTTCTGTGACCTGGCCTTACTGGTGTATGCTCTTTTTCAAAGTTATTTTATTTTTCTAACTGGCCAAGGAGAATAAGTTGCTTATTTCTGGCTGTCCCACATGTTGCCTGCCTCCCAGGCAGTTTACCTACAGCATATGACAAAAACAATACTCTTTTTTTGGTTAATTTCTTTCAATGTTTTTTGTTGACATTTGTTCTCCAATCACATATATAACCTTGAACAGTAACCTTAAAATTGATCACTGAAGATTTACATTTTTTCTAATGATATTCTTTGTACTTTCCATTTATTTACTATAGTTGACAGTATTAGGGATTGAACACGGGGCATCACTTATGCCAAGCACATGCTCTACCACTGGGCCACAGGCCCAGGTCATGAGTGGGACAATGACTTCCTTATGGGAACCAAATGTCTCCCGATGCCTAAAATATCCATTGAATGAAAGAACAATAAAAGATGAAATGAAAAGGGAGGCACTTAAAACGTCAGTGATTTGTCAACAGACCAAGGGAATCACGGTCAGGGATGTAGTTCTGTGAGAGAAAAGCAGGTGAATTAAAAATAAAGTCCAATTACATCAAAACGGAATTGTAGCGGTATTTCAGTTCCTTAGACTTGTGTGAAATCTTTCTGTCTCCTTTTCTGGGTTCAGTTTCATGAAGCATTTTCATTAGCAACATCTTTCAGAGAAAGGATGTCGCGTCTATTTTAACTTCATGCTTTTTCTTAGGTAAAATCATGAATCTAGTCCCCAAATTTCATAGTCACCTGAGCATAACATGAAGCTCATATTTATGTCCTCCATGGGGAATGTTTCTCTGAAAACTCCACCTGTGACTATGTGGAGGGTTCCCCGTGTGCAGTCACACAGACACGTTATGGCTTAATATGCCCAATCAAGAATGTCAATTGTTTGGATTTTTTTTCTCCCATCAGAACCACTGTAGTCTCAACCAGCAGCTTCAGATTGAAATCACCTGGAAAGGTGTTTCATAAAAATCCTTCGCAGCGCCAGGAGAGAGATAGCAGCCAATCTGCGAAGTGATTCCATCTTGAAATTGGGAGGGGACACATTTCTCTTTTCACCGTAAGACAAAATTAGCAAACTGCTGGCTCACTGCTCAACCCCAGAAGCAAGAATATAGACTGTGATGGTGGCCGAATAGTGGTTTACATTTTGAATTAACTGGCAATGTTTAGAAATCATTAGATTTCACAGCTTCTCTTGAAAAACCTGGCACCTCAGACGGTGTCCCCACGCCGAGACCATCTGCTGGAGCTGAGTTGGGCTGCTCCTAGTTACAGGGGCATGTGCTATCCTGCACCCTGCTGCCACCACAACTCCAGAGGCTTTACTCTTCAGTGAGGTTCAATGTCATCATCCCCGTAGCATCTCAGAACTGGGATGGCTCTTCACTTGTTTCCTGGCCTAAATAGTTTCTGCAAGAAAGGCTTGGGTACCACCCAACCAGACACTTATTTCACAACCTGTGGGCAAGGTTCGTGGCTCCCTTCTATGTTGTAACTTTACCCTCTTGTCATGGGACTGAGGGACCAGGAACAGCCTGGTACATCTGAGGTAGATTTGGGAGTCAGAATTCAGCTGACATCAACCTGAGTGGACATCAGCCTTGCCTTAGGCGTTTAATTTTGTAACACTACTTCTAATGTTAGGGTTTCTTTCCGAAGCAGGTACAGACAAAGCTAGAGGATACCCATCCCCAGGAGAAAAAAAATCCCAACTTCTTCTGCATTCAGTTTTCAACAATATTATAACTTCACTTTGAATTTTTTCCTGAGAAGCAATTTCTCAGAGAAAAATGCTAAGTGGCATATGAATGACTTCAAATAGAATTGGTTCTATGCACAAGGAAAAACATGATTATTGGTAGAGAATATGAAGCAACATAGACTGTGTATTTCCATCTTCCATTTCAGTGTGTCAGAGCAGTTAATTCACGAATTGCCACACTTGATTATGTTTTAATTTAAAGTATTAGACACTCTCTATACATTATAACAGAACAACCCAGGCACTCCTAAGATGTACACCAGGCCTATCTCAGAAAACTTCAGCTTATTCACTACTATTGGTGCTTTATTTCAAATAAATTTTCAGTGATGGTAGACCAGTCTGTCCTAGGCATGCTAATGTGTCGACAGCATCCCTGCTGTCAGCTATCTAGATGGCAGGGACTGAACTCAGTCATGACAATTAAAGAAAAACCTCAAATGTCTCCTGGAAGGAAATAGCTCGTAGCTGAGAATCATTAGTTGATATTTCTTACAACTACGTAGAGTCATGTGACCAACCACCTGCTATTTCTACCCCCACATTGAGCAGCATGATGGGTCCTAAGGAACACATTGGTGACTTCTTTAAAAACTCCTACCACATCTGGAGCTAGCCAATCCCACCTTTCCTTGAACAATGACCATTTCATTGCCCCTTTACTTGGGAAAGGTTTTTAAAAGGATACTTTCATTGTTTCTCTTGTCACAAGCCTCTGTTTTGCTGTCTGGAATTATCCTTCATTTCCATGTCCATTCCCGAAGGCTCCATTTCCTATCCTTCCTTCAATCCTCTGCAACAGGAGCCCTTCTTCCCAGCTACTGTAAACATGGCTGAGGGATCACCCTGCTGAGGATCAGTCTCCCCTACTAACTTGTGCCATCCTAGAAGATGAGGAACTGTCCTTGACCCTGCTCTCATTTGTAAAAGAGCCCACTCCATAACAAGATCATTTCGGTCTTTCGGTGTTTCCTTCACTCTGAAAAGGATGTATCACACAACGAGTAGTTATTTCCCGAGCAAGTGTCTTATTAAAAAACCTGATTAATTTAAATAATTTCTTCAACAAATATTAGCTGAGTGATTACTTCTGAATTCCACCTCCTTCTCTGGGTCATGGAACTCAATAGCATCCACTCAGGGATGTAGACAACAATGGTATCTCTAAATTCCAGGTTGCTTACTTACAGGTGAATTTTCATGGAGACAGATTCAGAGATGTTGACTTTCGGTTAATTTTAAATTCAAACTATACTCCATTGTATAAAAATCAGAACACCACATAGTGCCTTGCTACTACATATAATAATATAGCAAACTTTAGTCATCATTAAGTATCAGGTAAATGTGATAGTGTGTTCCTATGCCTTCAACACTGAAGGGGCTGACACAGGAAATCACAAATTTGAGATCAGTCTGAGCTATAAAGCAAGGCCTTGTTTCAAACAACCCTCCACAATCAGAGTTTCTTATTTGCATATTATATGATTACTGTTACTACACCTATAATGAGAATTTTAACTTAAAAATTATCTAAAATTGACAAGTATTATGGAATTATGGCCTGTAACTTGCTTTGTAAACCAGGTTGCTTCGAACTTACAAAAAACTGCCTGCCTCTACCTCCCAAGTGCCAGGATTAAAGATATTCACCACCATACCCAGGGTGTTTTAAACAGAACTGTACTGTTCAATAAAGGAACGACTTGCCACTTGTGGTTTTTGATCACTATATGTGCTGGCTACTTTGCATCGAAGTGTACTCTAAGACCTCACATGTGATACAAAAACGAAGATGAAATGTGTAGTGTCAAAAACAGATTATATAACTGCCTGTTGAATATGTTGTTAAATGTTAAAACTAGTTTTGCCCATTTTTTTTAAAACATGATAATTAAAAAATTCAATCCAAGCTACGAGTATGGATCTCTCTGTATGCCTTTCAGAGTTTATCTAAAAATTTTGAAGAATGATCCATGTGTTTTTTTTTCACATCTCACTGTGTTACATATTATTGAAAGCCAATCAAAGAACCTCTACTAACCAGATGTTAGACACAAAGCCCAGAAACATCCTCCCTAAGTTCACAGCACTTCCTGATGCGAGATAGAGAGCGTAAGCAGTGATCTGTTGACTGGCAGTCCTGAGCTCCAAGCAGAGCAGCAGACACTAATGAGCAGCTGTCTGAGGGACAAGTGCACACAGTTCTTCTATGCTGTTCTGCGTCCATCTTTTTGCTCAGAGACAATGAGATGGATCCTCCTTCCTGTGTTCCGTGGGTAGAGAGGCAAAGCCTATTGTGTTTTGCAACAACAACAAACTTGAGATTCATGAAAGAACTAGTACATTCCCATCTAGACCCTTAACCAGGGAGAGATTGATTGATGAAATGAACCTTATAAAAATATCCGTGACCACCACGCTACTTTAATGACTCTGTTTACAGTGTAGAAAGAATGAGATTGCTTTGATGAATGAAAAATAAAACCTACATTTCTTGGGAAGGAAGCATCCGTCTTTTTCTATTTGTAAATGCTGACGAGCAGAGTTTAAGGAGGGCTAATGTCATCCATTCATCTTAATTAAAGAGTTAATTGCTCGTGTATCCTGATTTAGTTAGTGGAGCTTGGTAGATGGGAAGCCTTGCCTCTATGTATTTTATTGACCAATGTAGTGACATCATCAGTAAGGCTCAGAATTTATTCATGCCTCAGCCTATCTGCATAATGTTAATAGCCTTGGACATGATAAAACTTTCAAGAGGAAAGGCCTCGTTGTGCCTGGCACGGAATACAAAAAGAACAGTAGAAGAAGCTGCTGAATATCTCACTTCAGCTATCACTGGAGCGTTCCTTTGCAGTCTGCAATCATGAAAAGAGGTAGAAAGTCATGTTTGGATACTAGTTTCCAGAAAGTGTTTGGGTATGGGGTCATGGGCAGGTACTTACATGAACATATTGAATGTTTGAAAGTTAACACATCATCTTGCTCTCTATCCCGGGGAGGCCTACGACTAGTTAAATATCTCAGGGTAGCCGGAAACATGCTTACAACCCTCCTGTCTTAGCCTCCCCAGCCTCCCCAGTTCATGCTCCACCATGCCTAACTAGATATGTTTAAAATACACTCACACACACACACACACACACACACACACACACCACACCACACCACACCACACACACCACACAGATAAGAGTAAACTATTTAGTTTTGAATTTTGAATTGGATGAAGAGGCTCTTAAATAAGAAGGGTTTTCAGCCCTTAAATATAATAATCCCCTGGTTCTCTAGTTTTCCCAGAAATAATGTGTTTAGATGAACTGAGAGGCTATTGCGGATCATGACTAATTTTAGAGTAACACACTTTCTTAATACATTTTAAAAAATAGTAAAAAGGCAAAAAAAAATCAAAGAACAGCAGGGGGAAAGTACTATCTGGAGGGCACACAGAGCAAAACACACGGAAATGATGTGCAGAGTTAATGGGCCTTTTTGTATCTTTTCTCGCGTGGAGCTACAACAGTCCTAGTTAAAGTTAATTAAAGTTAGTGTCCTTTTTTTCCTGCGAGGACAACTGGCTGAAGAATCAACCCACAGTTTTGAGCTGCTGATTACAATTAAATACCTCATTCACAGCAAGGTAAGTGCACACTGAGGTTACATTAAAGAAAAGGTCCAAACACAGAAAGTAAGAGATAAAATTAAAAATATGTGAGCGTCCTGGGTAGCAGAAGGTATGGAGAGCTCTCACAAACGGAGGAACCTGAAATGGATCATAATTTTTGGACACATTATACACACTATCCGTGTTTTATTTTGAACACCTGTTCAGTGATGATAACAAAACTCCATCTTCTATAGATTTACTGGGAAAGCGAGTTGGTGAAGATGACACTTGAGCTCTGCCTAGCCTAGGGAAAGGACTAGCTAGATGCAAACCATAGTTACAATCCATTCTACAAAATATCCCCAAGAGGTTCATGTCTAGTAGCTTAGGTCCCCAGCTAGTGACACCATTTGGGAGAGTTTAAAGACCTTTAGGAGGTGACATAGCTGAAGGATGTAGATCATAATGTGTTCCTGGGCTTTTGCTACTCTTATTCTTTCCTGTCTACCACGAGGAAAAGACACTGATTCTCCCATTCTCGTGCCATGGTGATGTTCCTCTTCACTCACTCACCCAGAAACAAAGTCACAATGGACTGGATCCTCAGAAACTATCAGCCAAATTAAATTGTCTCTTAATTCTTTTTTTTTGGGGGGGGGGCTTATTTGGCCAGAGCTCTGGAGAAGTACCAGTTGCATATTCTTAAGGATACTTTACATGGTTCCTCATTATGATGATTTCTAGAGTCATTTTAACACAGTTTAAGTCCTAGTCTAACATATTCTTTTACCATTGTCTTCCATGCGTGTTTACTGGCTTTATATTTACATATGAAAGTGATGTTGCTGTTATAGATACCTGAACCTCCATATACCTAGGCAGTATTTTGCTGCCATCAGTATTCTCTCTATACCCATGTAGTTCTCACCAATATTTTTGTGGCCTGGGAAACTGGCCTAAAATTTTCAAGCTTTGAGTTTCATTCCCATCAGACGGCATTAAAAATAAGATAAGCATATAGATATTTTGAACATCGAATTAATCGATGGTTGTAAAACCCTCCAATAGTATTGGGCACACAGTGTAATAATGACAGCCTTTCCTACTTTTCTTCCTTGAACCATGAGGAGAGGTGATGAAGCCAAAACAAGGAGAAAAGAAGACAGAGCAGAATGTGATCGAATATTAATAGTGAAACGGGATGAAATAACGAGTCTTTCATCCCTTCTTCCTCCTGGATTCCGAGTCTCTTCATTTGCTCATTTTTCTGTAGCGAATATGGTGGGGATGGGTATGTGATGAAAGCGTGTCGGAAACCAAGTGTTCCGGTTCAGAGCAAGAAAAACCCCTTTCCAGCTGTGGGTGATTAACAGAACATTACCAGCCAGGTGGGATGTCTCTGGGTGGAAATTGGGGGAGATGATTGCAGATAAAGGGGACAGGGCAGCATTTCTAAGGCAGAAGCACTGTCTGGCGGGGAGAAAATGAGCCAGCCTGATGCGCTACACTTGGAGGTCTGTGGTGAGATAAAAGATGAGGTTGAAGGATTGGGTTAAGAGATGAAAGTACTGTATTCTTTAGTGAGTAAAGGGCCACCTAAGTGGTGGAGAGAAGGGACTGTGGAATCCCAAATTAAACAGTATTTTAAAGCAATACACAAGCTCGAGATTCAGGACAAAATTAGCCAGAATAAATAAATAAATACATCTCATGTAACCTACTGTACAGGGGAAATGCATCTTGTGAGATGCTGTAGACAAGATCTTAAATAATTCATTATTTAAATGAATTAATTTTTAAAACTGTTGAACTGTCTGAAGAAGGAATAATCGAAAGACTATATAGACATGTTCCAAAGTCTCTATCACATTTCATCTTCAAGAAGTCTCTAATGAGCCTCAGCATGGATTGGGAGTCAGAGGTGCAGACAGTTACTGCATACCTCCTGGCTTTGTACCAGTTGATGTTAATATCAAGCCACTCAAGTTTTTGATCCACGTTAGTAGATTTATTTACAATTTGATCATGAGTGTTAGCACAAAGCACCATCAGAAGCTTATTGGCAATAAAGGAAGAGGAATCACAGCAAGGGCATATGGGAAGTTTCTAGATCAAAGTCAAAAAAAACTGAGAGGATGCAAATGTAGGATCAGAGACTGACTGATACAATACAGCACCAAATATGTGATCGACAGATAAAATCAATGAGATCTTGGGACCCGATAGAAAAATAGGACCAATAATGCACATAGGTCAGCAGGACAAAATGGCAGCCTAGAGAATGGGAAAATATCTTTACCAACCCTACATTGGACAGAGGGCTGATCTCCAAACTATACAAAGAACTCAAGAAATTGGTCATCAAAGGAACAAATAATCCAATAAAAAATGGGATACAGACCTAAACAGAGATCTCTCAACAAAGCAATCTAAAGTGGCTGAAAGACACTTAAGGAAATGCTCAACATCTTTAGTCATCAGAGAAATGCAAATCAAAACAACTCTGAGATTCTATCTTATACCTATAAGACTGGCCAAGATCAAAAACACTGATGACAACTTATGCTGGAGAGGATGTGGGGATAAAAGGAACACTCCTTCATTGCTGGTAGAAATGCAAACTGCTACAACTGGTTTGGATATCAGTATGGGGATTTCTCAGAAAATTAGGAAACAACCTACCTCAAGACCTGCAATACCACTTTTGGATATATATCCAAAGGATGCTCAATCATACCACAAGGACATATGCTCAACTATGTTCATAGTAGCATTATTTACCATAGCCAGAACCTGGAAACAACCTAACTGCCCCTCAACTGAAGAATGGATAAGGAAAATGTGGTACATTTTCATAATGGAGTACTACACAGTGGAAAAAATAATGACATCTTGAAATTTGCAGCCAAATTGGTTAGATCTAGAAAACATCATGAGTGAGGTAACCCAGACCCAGAAAGACAATTATCACAAGTACTCACTCATGAGTAGCTATTAGCCATAAAGCAAAGGAAAGCCAGTCTACAATTCACAATCCCAGAAAACTTAGACAACAATGAGGACCCTAAGACAGACATACATAGATCTAATGTACATGGGAAGTAGAAAAAGGCAAGATCTCCTGAGTAAATTGCAAATATAGGAATCATGGGATAGGGTAGAAAGGGAGGGAATAGGAAGGGAGGTGAGCAAAGAAAAATATATAGCTCAATAAAAACAATTAAAATAAATAAATAAAAAGTGTATTTAGGAGCTCACTTTAGCTGATGAATAGCTAGTACAGACTGGAGATATCTTTACCTGTGCAAACTGAGGTAATGGCACATGTCGGGCTCTAGATAGCTACAGGAGTCACAGCTCTGCATATTAAGGCCAGGGCAGAGAAGGAAGCATTTTAGATGTAGTTGGAAGTGACTAGAAGTCTCTCACTCTCCAGGTTAGACACGGGAATATCATCCCATGAAGCCTTTACATATGAGAGCGAGGCCCCTGTGTCATGCTAAAAACTAGATCTTTGTAACTGAAATCACAGCGGAGGTGTTCGTCGACAACTATATTGAAAAGGGCTTAGATAGACTCTCAATTATGATTTCTCCCACTTGGTGAAGACGTAATTTGGAAATAAAATCTCATAAAGCTTTATTCTGCAGAGATCATCTTGGCATACTTATCATATTTTATTCTCTAGCTTCTTGTGGAACTTATTTAAAAAACCCACAAATCAATCTATCAGTTTATAAAATAAGCAACAATTAATAGGAAAATGTTTTTGAAAGTGAATATATAAGGGAAAGAATGTGGCTAACTCCAGAAATAATTCAAAATCTAAAGAGAAAAGATTGAACACGTTGACATTTCATATACAAAAAATAAAGCCAGGGGCTGTAGAGATGGCTCAGTATCTACTAAGAGCAGTGGCTTCTTTCCCAGGGGACCTGGTTTCAATTCCCAGCACCGACATGGCGCTTCACAGCTATCTGTAACTCTAGTCCCAAGCCCTCTTCTTGCCTCCACAGGCACCATGCACACACAAATGCAGATAAAACAACTATTAAAATGAAATAAAAAATAAAATGATATACAGCCAGTTGCCTGTTATATAAAGAATAATGTTCCTTAATTTCATACTCTGAAGTCTTAATGTCAGAATATAACTGTGTTGTCTGTAGGTGGAGCTTTAAGGGTGTCATTAAGTTCAAATGTGTCTACAAGATGGACTTAATTCAGCATAGCTGGGTTGTTCTGAGAAAGGAGTGATGCAGATAATCCTCATCCAGAAGGTAGGTATCTATAAACTAAACAAAGAAGCCTCTGGAAAAACCAGCCTTGACCTCTGACTTTGGCTTTTAGGACGTTACTTACTTAATTTTGTCAACCATTCAATTTATGGAACTTTGCTGGGCAGCTCTAAGAGATGCCCTAAATCCTTTAAACTCAACATAAGACAAATACAAGAGTCTTTTTAGACAACACTAGAAAGAGAAACTTGAGGTTAAAAAACTCATATGACTGAACTCTCTGAATGTGGCTGACAGTAAAGGCTGACTGAGAAGCCAAGGACAATGGTGCTGGGTTTTGATTCTACTGCATGGATGGGCTTTATGGGAGCCTTGTTTGTTTGGATGCTCACCTTCCTGGACCTGGTGGGAGTGGGGAGGACCTTGGACTTCCCATAGGGTAGGGAACCCTGACTGCTCTTTGGCCTGCAGAGGGAGGGGGAGGGGAGGGGGAGTGGAGAGAGGGGAGGAGGGGAGGAGGTGGAAATTTTTAAATATATATATATATATATATATATATATATATATATATATATATAATCATATGTTGGAATTGGGTAAACACTGGATTCGAACTCATCCTCACTTAGCTCTACCCACTATACGCAACTAGGTTCCAGATTTATCACTGCCCTTAAAAAACAGTCATATGTATTTACTCTCTCTACTACTTACACTTTTTATTTTAAAACATTAATTCAATTTAAAACAACTCAAGGTGAAAAGGCACCCACGGCCACGTGGACATCTGTTGGTGAGCTTTCTTATTCTGAATTTTATTCTAAAGCAGATATTCTTTTAGATTTGAGGAATTTCTAAATAAGTACAGGTTTGGAATAGCCTGATAGGAGGACGGCTTCTGATTCCATCTGCTAGCTGGAGAATCAAGAAGGGAATAAGACAGGACACTTACACTGGTTGGCAAAGGGACTTTTGTTCTTATTATCTTTTTACAATTAGCTTTTGGGTGGCTAGAGATATGATTTAGTGGATGAGTCCTTGATGCTCTAGCAAAGGACCCGGGTTTGATTCTTAACACCCACACGATGGCTTAAAAACATCCTTAATGCCAGTCTCATGGGATCTGATGCACTCTTCTCACACCCTCAGACACATGGTGTATATATATATCCAAGTAGACAGAAGTCAAACACATCAAAAAAGTCTAGAAATCATTTTTTAATTATTCTTGGTATGCGTGTGTCTGTGGTATGTATCTTTTTATGCATGTGTGTGTGTGCTCGCCAACATGTGCGTATTTACCTGCATGTGAGTGTCTGTGTGTGTGTGTATGGGGGGGTATGTATGCCATGTTGTGCACACAGAAGTCAAAGGATATCCTTGGGTGTCAGTCCTAACCTTCTACCTTGTTTGAGACAGGGTCTCATTGTTTTTCCTCTGTAAAATCTATATAGCTTATGATATTCTTGTTACTGCCTCCCTTCTTTCTGCAAGGTCCTGATGAGGAGCAGAAGGAGATTGAACATGAGAAAGAAAGTCAGGACCGTGAGGGAACCTCCAGCTGGCGACAGATGGGGAAGGTGACTGAGCCCCACATTGGAGCACTGGACTGAGCTCCCAAGGTCCCGATGAGGAGCAGAAGGAGCGAGAACATGAGGGAGAAAGTCAGGAACGAGAGGGGTGCGTTCACTCATGGAGACGGTGGGACAGAACTAATGGGAGATCACCAACTCCAGTTGGAATGGGACTGATGGATCATGCGACCAAACCCGTCTCTCTGAGTGTGGCCAACAGCGGGGGCTGACTGAGAAGCAAAGGACAATGGCTCTGGGCTCTGATTGTTCTTCATGGACGGGCTCTGTGGGAGCCTTCTCAGCTTGGTCGATCACCTTCCTGGACCTGGGGGGAGTTGGGAGGACCTTGGTCTTAGCATAGAGCGGGGAACCCTGATGGCTCCTTGGCCTTGAGAGGGAGGGAGGGGAGGTATGGGTGGAGGGGAGGGGAGGGAAGGGGGAGAAGGAGGGGAGAGAAAGGGGAGAAGGAGGGGAGGGAGGGGGGAGGAGGAGGGAAGGAGATGGAAATTTTTAAATATAAAAAAAAATAAACCATGAGAAAAAAAAAAAAAATTCTGGGATGACAAATGCTGGTGCCACCATGTCTGGCTTTTATGTGGGTTCTGAGTATTTAAACCCAGGTTCCCTTGTTTACACGATAAGCACTTTTATTCACTGAACAATCTCTCCAACTTGGTAGCAAAGGTATTTGATAGTACCATGCAAAATATCCCATGAAACAAATGTAGAAAGCAAGAGAGACTAGGGAAAGGTAAAAACCAGACTGCCAAAGAGAGTCACAACAGAGCCTCAGAAATAAGTAGGGGAAAAAAGTGACTGAGATAATGTTCAAGGGAGCTCATGGTCCAAAGAGGAAGATGTTAATCTCCCGATAAACATAACAAGGAGAGAGAAAAAGCAACTGAAATCTCATTCCACAGAACTGAAATGATTCAGTTGGGAGAAATAAATTTTTTAAAGATTCAAAAGAGAACAGACCAGAGAAATAAAGTGAAAGACAATCCAATACAAAAATAAATGACAAAGCAGCCAGAGAAATATTGTATTGACAAGAAAGATTGATTCTCCCCAGCAGAACAAGAGCCAGAGTGGGGAGTGTGGGAGAGTGTTGGGGGTGGGGAGTGCCGGTGGGGTTCTTGTTTCCAAACAGGAGTGGTTTGAGAGAGAACAAAAGCAATTAAGGAAAATAATCAAAAATGAAAATCAATTGAAAGACGAGCGTTATTAAACTCTAGAGTTATTATGTCACAATTAGGTCTAAGGTGGTTGGAAATACATGAAGGGACACCATTACTTCCTTAAAGAAAGTCAACTGCATGACCAACAAATACTGCTGTTTAGACTTGTCACATATTTTGCTGAGTGAAGGTCAACAATTGTCTGCAAAAGTTTTCTTACAAAGCAACATGGTGGAGAGACTTAATAGCACTTCAGTGTTTTGCAAAACTCAGTATAGAATTTAGTTCTCACTAGTTTCTTAGTACTTCTCATACTGGCTTGATCATTCAGTTCTAGATTTTTCTATTAATTGGCATAAATAGCCATTAGCCTGCTGACTTGAGAGTCCTCTGAACAGTTTTTCACAATGGTAGAGCCTGTGGTTGGGGCAAACAATTAGTAGATGGGGAAAAGTGTGTATTCAGAATGAAACAAATCCATATTGGTATCCCAACCCTAGTACCTACCATCTGTGTAACCTAGGGGAAATGCCTAATACCTTTGACCACATGTTACTTCACCAAAAAATAACAAATATCTTATACAGGTGGTATAAAAATTGAAGGCTAACAAAGTAGACATTCATTAATAAGATTCTTCATCATAATACTAAGTCATTATCTGTCATATAGTAGGCCTTTGCTAAAAAAGTTTCCCTTTGTCTAATTTTCTAATGCTGCTGTTACTATCATCATTCTGTGGCTACAGATGGCTTGGTAGTTGGCTAGGATGGAGGAGGCCATATTTGTGTAAGACTTAAGCCTGGTTTTATCACGTTCAATAAATATTATTTCAGTTCTTTCTGTGTCATTCTGTATAAATCCTATTTTTGATGTTATATTTTCTGTTATTCAGGAGTTACTAAAATAGCTAGAGAAAGAGTCTGTTGATAACAAATAAACCACAATTTAGACAAAAAATAAGAAACAATGATTTTAGTGTCAAAGAAACTACACCTCCAATTTTACTCTTGTTGTGTGCATCCATTCACTCATCAACTGATAATTTAAATGTGTTTCAGTGATGTCGCTCACTGTTCCCATGGAGATCACAGTCACTTCTGTATCTTCCAATACAGCCTTTATACTATTGCTTCTCCATGAATGTGCCAAGCTTCAAACTGTACCTCAGACTCCAAAGGACTTCAACCTACAAATGCTAGGCAAAGGTCTCAAGTAGGCGTATTATAGACATCTTCAATTTACCATGCTCAAAACTTAACTTTAGACTTATTGTCCAAGCATACCGGGTTTCTCCCAGGGACCAGTTACTAATGTTTCATTCTCTCTATGTGCTCAGGCTACAAACCACAGGTTCTCCTTCGCTTCTTTCTCATTTTCAGGCTCCACATCACACTCCAGCTCTTAAGTTTTACCTCTAAAATAAATGCAGAAGCTCACTACTTCTTACCTACCCTCTATGAAAGTTGTATACTTTCCAGAATTATAATAATACTTTCTAAACATTATCCCGTTTTCATTATTAACCTCTTTTTGGCTATACTCACTCTGTGATCATCCTAGAATAATGTAAATAAAACCCTATCTTCCCTCTGTTCAAACTCATTGATTTCTCATTTTCCTCACAGAAAGAGTCATGGCCATAGGTTAGCCTACAAGAATCTACAAGTTTTTTTATTTGTTTGGTTTTGGTACCCCCTTTCTTTTTTCTACTTATCTCCTCTTATATCTTACTTGTAATGCTTAGTTTTGTCAAGTTGACACAAATTAGAGTCACTTGGGCAGAGGGTACCTCACCTGAGGAATCACCTCTATCAAGATGGCCTGTGGGTGTATCTATGGGGCATTTTCTTGATTATTAATAGATTTGGGAGGACCCAGCCTACTGAGTGTCATGCTACCCCTAGGGAGGTGATCTTGTGCTTTATCAGAAAACAAACTGAGAAAGCCATGGGAAGCAAGCCACGGGAAGGAGGCCAAGGGAAGCAAGTCATTAAGCAGCATCCCTCCATGTTCTCTGCTTCAGTTCCTGCCTCCAGAGTCCTGCCTGAGCTTTTAAGCTGGCTCCCCTTCATGATGGAATGTAATATGTAAGCTAAAATAAGCCCTTATCTCACAGAATAGGGTTTGGCCAGTGTTTTATCAAAGTGGGACATCCTCTCTCTTGGTCATGTGTGCTCTGTCTAGCTTTACTAGATTCCTTACTATTCAACAAACATGCTAGCCTCATGTCCTCCTCACACCCATAAACTCCCTGTGCCTATAATATTCTTCTCTTTAATGGGTCTCATTAAGCATGCCAACTTCACCTTCAGGTTTATGTCCAAATATGAACATCTCCATGAAAACTTCCCTGACCTTTCTCTCCCTTTTCTGCTATCTTGTTTCCTACAATGCCTTTGTTGTCTAAAGTTCTATAGGATTTCAACTCATTCTTATACTTTTTTTGTCTCCATCCATCAGAAAGTCAACTCTCCAAAGACAGAAAGGAGTATTGTTTATATTTGTTAATTATTTCATTAGCATTTGGCATATGTTTGTCTATGAATAAATATTTATTGAATAAATCTAAGGAATATATTGGGTTCTGAGGAAGTGATATTGAATATGATAAACAAATTCTTCATCCTCATAGAGCTTAAATGCAATGGAGGAGGCATTAAACAACTATTATATGGCAGAGATTGTTGTCGCCAACTCTGATTCCTGGAAACAACCTAGATGCCCTTCAGTGGAAGAATGGATGAAGAAACTGTGGAATATATACATGCTAGAATACTACTCAGTGGTAAAAAAACAATGATATCTTGAATTTTGCATGCAAATGGATGGAAATAGAAAACACTATTCTGAGTGAGGTAACCCAGACCCAAAAAGATGAACATGGGATGTACTCACACATAATCGGTTTCTAGCCATAATTAAAGGACATCAAGCCTATAATTCGGGATCCTTGAGAAGATAATAAGAAGGTGAACCCCCCAAAAAGATATAGTAATCCTCCTGGATATTGGAAGTAGACACTATCGCCAGGCAAAAATTGGGAACTTGAGGGTGGGGTGAGACGCGGCCAAGGGAAGATGGGGAGAGAAAAGTGTGAAGGGGAGAATGGGGGGAACTCGGAGGAATAGGATGCTTGGGATACAGGAAGGGTGGATATGGGAACAGGGAAGCATATATCTTAATTTAGGGAGCCATCTGAGGGTTCTCAAGAGACTTGACCCTAGAGGGGTTCCCAGGTTTCCAGGGAGACGCCACCAGTTAGTTCCTTGGGCAGCTGAGGAGAGGGAGCCTGAAAAGGCCAGTTCCTATAGCCATACTGATGAATTTCTTATATATCACCATAGAACCTCCACCTGGCGATAGATGAAGAAAATGACTGAGCCCCACATTGGAGCACCGGACTGAGCTCCCAAGGTCCTGATGAGGAGCCGAAGGAGAGAGAACATGAGAAAGAAAGTCAGGACCGTGAGGGGTGCGTTCACCCATGGAGACGGTGGGACAGAACTAACGGGAGATCACCAACTCCAGTTGGATTGGGACTGATGGAACATGAGACCAAACCAGACTCTCTGAATGTGGCCGACGGTGGAGGCTGACAGAGAAGCCAAGGACAAAGGCGCTGATCTTTGACTCTTCTGCATGGACAGGCTCTGTGGGAGCCTTCTCAGCTTGGTTGATCACCCTCCTGGACCTGGGGGGAGTTGGGAGGACCTTGGTCTTAACATAGAGTAGGGAACCCCGATGGCTCCTTGGCCTGAAAAGAGAGGGAGGAGGGTATGGGGGGAGGGGAGGGGAGGGAAGGGGGAGGAAGATGGGAGGAGATGGAAATTTTTAAATATAAAAAAATAAACCAAAAAAAAAAGAAGGCTGCCTGATATCAAGTGAATTGGCAATACTGCCTTCTGATGTTCATTTTCTCATCTGGAAAAGAGATATCAATCTGTCTCAAATACAGCTATCAGGGTTCAATATGATCAAGAGCATAGCACAATGGGCAGGAGAATTGGCATACAGGACACACAAAAAAGTATGTTCGTTTCCTTTGTTCTCAAGAAAGTTTGATGCTTGTTCTATCATTGCCTTATCTTACCTCTGAAGTTTTCCACTTTTCATTCAATTGTATAGCTTATGACCACTTGCTCAGAGAAAGGAGCTACCAACGGAGTACTGGGCCCATCTATATCACTTAACTATAGAGACAATGGTCTAAAGACTTGCCTCCAAGTTCAATTTGATCTCAGCAGTTCCTTAGTTGAGGCTTTCCTCTCAGATGATTTTGGGTTTGTGGAGTTGATAATTAATGCTAATTAGAACTTTTTAAATAAGAAGAAATACATGAGTTAAATCTTCTTATTATCATGGATTAGCAAATATAATGCCACAAAATTGGAAATACATAGTATCTTCACCAAGATAGCTTGTTTTACATGTGTGTATGTATATACATATGCACACACAGACACACACACATACATATATATATGTGTATACATATATATACACATATATAATATATATATGTATATAGATAGAGAGAGTATTATAAATTTAGGTGCTACCAAGTCACTGGTTATGTAGTATATATTGCTTATTTATAGAAAAAAACATAAATTCAAAACTTTAGCCAATCTATAACCAGTGCTTGAAATCTTTCAGGATAAGAGGCTTAAAATTGCACCATGCCATGAGTTCCCATGGAAACGTTTGAGAAAAAAAAAAAAAAGACGTAAATTATTGCTCCCCTCAGATTCTGTCTTACTAGCCTTCTTCTATATTTAACCTTTACCCTTAAGAAGACATCACAGAGTGGCTCTGTGTCTTAAATATGGTTACATTAATTTTATATAAAATTCCAAAAGAGTTATAGAATGTTTCTGTGAAGGTGTAATAAACTGAGAAAAGGAAACATCTGTCCTCCAGGAAATTGTTCAACTGGTACATTACAAACTCTAATTCACATCAGGTAAGTTTACAAACCATAAGGAATAGGCATGATTATGATGGAGGGAAATGAAAATAGAGTCAAAATTCACTGAACATGTGTTCGACATATTGATGCAATGTAACCACGGAAGGTTTTCATTACACGTTAAATGTTCAATGAACTATATCATTATATGAAAGTCATAGACTAAACTGTAACACACTAATGATAGATTCAAATGTAGGACCCTTAGAAAATCGATGAAAGTTAGAAAAGTAGAGTCCTGGCTAAAACAGGAGCCCCCAAGTGCAAACATATCTTAAGCTTTCTCCTCACATGTGTGCAGGGCCACAGAAGCACTGAAGAACATTCTATAAAGCAGTGAGATGCTTAGCTGATAAAGGTGATTGCCACCGAGCTTAAAGAACTAAGTTTGTTGCTGGAACTTACATGGTAGAAAATGATAACCAACTCTCCCAAGCTGTATTCTGACTTCTACACTTACGTTATTATGGCTTATTTTTGTGTGCACGGTGCACGCATACCTACCCACCCACACACAATTAAATGTACGACTAATAATTTTTTTTCTACCAAGTAACAACCACTTGATGCCTTTTTTGACTTCCAGAAGCAGGAACTGTTTTGCTAAAATGCTCCACATTTAGATCAGTGAAGCTAATTCCTAGGAAAATTTCTTCCCGCATAGTAGTCAAATTGATATTAAGGGTCATAGTCTTGTGCAGAAAAGTATTATGGGGAAAAGAAAACCCATTAAGGTGAGGAAAACAAGAAAACAGGACTGGCGCTGCAGGAAAAGAATAATTTATTTGTGGCAGTGGGACAATGAGTTATTTGGTCCTTCCTCACAAATGAGATAACTGTCGCACCCCATCATTTCCCACTACCATGAATTATATACAGCAGCGTTTGGTGAAATATGAAATTCTAAAAATATACTGAAATGCTAGACTCTTCTTAATGGTTTATTATGATAGGTGTTCTTGGTTTTGAAATATCTTCTTTCATGGAAGACAAATGGGGGCGACATTATTTTAGAAAGTCCACATCTTTTAAAAAGATGGATTAAAAACTCTTTGAGACATCTGTGCAGTTTCATCAGAAGAACAACATTTTCTTCCTAAATAGTCCTTCAGGGCATCATAGAGAAAAAACAGGGGGCACTTCAAGCCACAGAAAGTGCTACATAGATCTCAGAATATCTATATCCAAATCTCTATCACGTGTGGGAACATGGCATGTGAACGCTGACGGGGAAGATAATCAGGATGAAGGCACTGAGGCTATATTTTCTCTTCTAGAGGATACGTCATTCCTGGAGTACTACTTTCTTTGCTTCACACCCCACCCTCGAGTCAGAGAAAGCTGACTTTGAATATTGCCTCTGTTCCCATGCAGCATGTGACTTTGGGGGAGGTTCATTAAACTCTTACGAAACTCATCTCTTGGTCTGGGGAATGAAAATAATTTGTACCTCTTCGGTTGAGGAGGAAATAAGTCAATGCCAAGAACGGGCTTATCACACTGCCTGTGGTGTGGAGAGGTGAGGAGGCCTGCTTTCTTGGGCCCTGTGCAGCTTAGGCGATAAGCCCATGCGCTGGGATGTAAGAATCTTTAGATCTCTTTGCCTACTTTCTGTGTGACTGTAAGAGATCGACTATCTCTCTGAAGGTCAGCTGACAAATCTCCAAAGTAGAGATGATGCGAGTGCCCACCTCTAAAGTTGGGAAGGTTAAAGTGCTTCTAGTACAGTGCTGGGCACACAATTATAACAAGAACTTAACAATGACAGGCACAGGTGCAGTCTAAAATAATAATACAACCAATATACGCCTCATATAATATTCACAACTTCCAAGCATTTTTTCCCATTTTAAAGGTCTCCTTGTTTTGTTCCTTGTCTATTTTCCTATCTCTGGAATGCCTCAGGGGGAAAGCCCTAAATATATAACAGACATACAAGGGCACTATGGAACATGGGCACCGTACCTGTCATCTTGTCAGTCACGATCGCTTTTCTCTGCTCAGATGTGCACACCTGGGCAAGGTTGAAAACTCAGGCTTCTACACTCTCCCCCATTACGGTTGGGTAGGGAACATCTGGCCAATTAATTTTTAGTAGTCTAGGAGGCTGGATCACCAATTAGAGCATTCAAGTGTTCTTATTTTCATTACCTAGCGCTGATGCACCCCAGACTGAGCTAGGTGCTTGTAATGAGAGTTTGCATTGCTAACATTCTAGAGAGGGACATAAAGATAGGACCACAAATCATACAAGGCAGAACTGTAATCAGGCACAACACTCTCTTCAGATTTCTCGTATCTATATGCCAGGTCCCAACACATAAGGTCTGGCTCCCAAGCTATTGACCTAAATATTCTGCCCATGACTCATATATTTCCACCAAAAAATAACAGAACTAACCATGATGTCAGTAAGAGTTTCTTTTTCAAAACTTTCTTATTTATTCTTTTATTAAAAAACATAAAAAGAAGGTACTCTTTATAAAAAAGGGTTAGCAGTCTGCAAACTGTATCCCCAAAAGCACAGTTTACTCTTAAATAATAATAAAAGGTCCCTTGTTATTATAACTAAAATTATTCTATCTCGCCATAATGTTAACTAAGAGTCTCAGTTTGGGCCCATCAATAAAGCAAAAATTTAGAGGGAGGAGATGTTTGTGTTGCTTGCTTCTCTTCCAGGACTCTGTGTTCTATGTAACTACCATTTGTCTAATAAATATAAGCCTCTGACAGTTCTATGGTGAACTCAGCAGGATCCAGGTTATTATTTAAGGCTTTTAAAAGAATAAATTCAAATAATCTGAAAAGGCATCTCAAAGGGTGAAAGTATAAGCAATTTTTTATGGTTATAGTTGTGGAGGGATCAAAGGAGAATTTCCTTTCTTGGGACTGCAGGCTTCTGCTATTGCTAAAGGAGACTATGCATGTTTTGTTGGGGTATGGAGTTTCAACGTGCCACTCAATCCTTATGCCATCCAACATTTTAACTCAGGCTAGGAGTTTTAGAAGCTAATTGGATAGCTGTAATTTTGCACCAACGAATACCTCCATCTGCCTGGAAGGGTTATATATTACACGTGTATGCTCATCCTGTGTAGAACAAATCAAAGTTGAGTCAGCAGCATGAACATATTTCCTGATGACTTTTTCTGCCCTATCTTAGAAGACACTGGTAAAACTGAAATAGCTCACCTCCTTGTCTGTCAGGTGGGCTCACCAAGCAAACTATCCTGATCAAAGCCTGCGACTTTGATCTAAGCACCAGGAGATGGAGAATGGCACTGGAAGAACCACTCTAACTAATCATGCCCCAGGAGCTTACCCTGCATCAAGGAAGCTTCCTTTTGCAGCAGATGGGGGAGTTTACAGGAAACAACCACTCGTCAAATTTCAAAGAGTAGAAGACTTTGGCATGCATGTGAGACAACTGCAACACAGCTCCTATAGCCAAGACTCAGGGACCACTGACAACGAGGGGCAGACAACGGGCAAGAGCCAGAAGACCAGGAGAAATGCAGAGAAATAGCATCTCTGGAGATGCTGGGATGTTGCTTTTATGAATTCTCAACAGCTATGGCTTTTTTCATAAGACCTTCACAAGTCAACACCAGTCAACAATCCAGTATGCATGGGGGAAAGGAGTATAAGACTGACTTATGGTTGAAGCGATGCTGGCAGTAAACAGGTCTAAAGGTGGGAAAGTAAGTTTTCTGCCAGGACGAGGCCAACACCCCAATCGTTACTCATAAATCCATGCACATATGGACATCACTAATTAGACTCAATCTAATATATGATATTATATAGAAAAATTACATATAATGGAAGAAATGTAAACTTAAGAGGCGGTATTGAGGGAAGATGAGAAGAGCTGGTGGTGGCTAGGGAAGGCTGGATATTACCAGAAACGATTGCACTCAAGCATGAAACACAAACAAAAGAAAAAGAGGGAGGGCATAGCTAAGGTTTGAGTCCTTGCTGCAACAGATTCTACAAAGACCTATGACTAGTTTCTGCTACCTGTATTTTAAAACTCTTCTACTTTGCTCCAGTTGTGGGGCTCAATCGTTTAGCTCTTCACTTGATCTGGTAAGACCACTATTAAAGACTCAGTTTACTCCCGTCTTCCTATTTCCATTGCCCAATACATCTATTGAATACAACCAGCATTTTTTAATCTTTTGGTATATATATTTCCATGCTTTTTATAAAGTCTCATTTTACAAAAAAAATTTGCACAACGCATATGTCCTTTCTTACCCCTTTCAGAAACAAAAGCATTTACTTTGAATTTAACTTTCAGCAATGTGAAAAGCATTAACATTTAAGGGAACTAATAAGATATCCCTTTAACAGAAAAGGAAGTTATATCAATATGTGTTCTATTTCATTCTTCCATTTCCTCCAAAATGAAACCTTTCTAACAATTAATTTCATAGATTTTGAAACATTAATCTTTTTTGTAAGCAATCGGACAAAACCTGACTGTATGCAAATAGGTCCGTTTCTCTATTTAGATTTCGGCAGCAATATTTTTCCAAGTTTTTAAATTATCTGCAAAGCATGTTAAATTATAGTGCCTCTCTTTCTTCTCTGACAGATTCCAACCTTTTGATTCTCTGCTTTCTTTCTTTGCTACAGTAAATTGATCCTTTAAAACACCCAGGTGCAAATGAATTAATGGTCTTCCATTGTGAGGGAGAATGATGGAGACCCTCCCTCCTCCTCCTTCTCCACACTGAGGTCCTTTCCCCTTCTGAGAAACCACATATCAATTAAACTCACCTGCTAATTAAAAGCTTGTTTGGAAAAATCCTTGCTAGTTAGAAGCAAAGGAAAGTGTAAAGGTGTCTAAAAATAGAGGCTTTGAATGTCAATTACTTCCTTCCTCCTCAGTTCCTGGTTCCCTGGGTTGAACTGAATGCTGGAGAAGAGATAGGAGAGGAGAAGAAAGAGGAGGGAAATCTATCTTGTTCACCTTTATTTCCCTGGGAGTCTATCAATTGGCTTAGTCACTTCTGTGGCTCTTCTGTAGCATCAGGACCCACAGGTTTTATTCAGAAGACAAAAGGCACCATTCCTCACTCCTTTTCTTACAATCAACAGATTTCCCAAATAAGGACAGCAGAGGACACAGCCCTCACATGCTGTTTGTCAACAATCCAGACAGAGGTTTTGTGAGCTACAGTATCAGAGCAATGAAATTGGACGTGGAAACATACTGTTCTTGGTTTTAAAATGACAGTGCATGCTCTTAGATCCTCTTCTCTCCCTGAGAAGTGGGTCCTGCTGTAGATGGAGACCAATGCCACTTTGAATTCCTTTGCTTTTCTACAACAGACTGAAAAACTATACATTTCTAAAGCAACAAACCAAGTATCATATGATATAAAACTAAAGAAAATCATCTAAATGGAAATCAAGAGACTGCAAGGATCATAAGATATGAAAGAAACCCACAACACGCACTTAATAAGGCCAGAAAATAAAAAGAAGTAGTTTAAACATGTCTTAAACAATGGCTTCCAATTAGTTATTTACTCATTCACTCAACAGATTAGAGAGTTTTGTGAAGGGTCACTGTTGAATAATTACAGTGTAATGGGATTGCAACTGAAATCATGATCTAGTCTTGTCAATTTAGCACTGCAAAGGCTAGCTTTAAAAAAAAATGCCAGGTATGCTTTACCGTGGCATATTATACCATAGTGGCTACTACAGGAAAACATGCTCAATATAGGTGGTTAACAGAGGATTTGGGGAGGTAGTTCAGCTAAGGTTCAAATTACCTAGAAGAGAAAAATATGAAAAGAGAAAATAAATTCTCATTCTGTTAAATAGAGCACTGTGGTGCATAGCTGAAGGTCTGGCCATGGTTCTTGTGACCTGGAGCATGCAGAACAAAGGGAAATTCCCAGAAACACAATGCAGTATCCTTATACGCTGCCTTTAGTGACAATTCAACTTCAGCTGACATGCATCCTCCCGTGGTTTCTTATTCCAATTAAATCTCAAATCCTTACTCAGATCTGCTGTCCCCTTAACTTTGATTTCATCTCAACATTCTTCTTATGTTTCCCATGTACTAACTACATTCTGCAGCTCAAATATACCAAGTTTTTTTCTTCACTACTTTCTCTATCAGAGTTTCCTCTTGTCAGGATTTTACATGGCTCATTCTTTTAAAAGCTTGTGAGACTGAATGATGTCATAGCTTCTATGAAGGGTTCTTGGATTATTTTATTTAGAATGTCTTTATCATCTATATATGGATCAATTAATCAATCAATCATCTCTCTCTCTCTATCTATCTATCTATCTATCACCAATCTATCATCTATCTATCTATCACCAATCTATCATCTATCTATCTATCTATCTATCTATCTATCTATCTATCTATCTATCTATCTATCTATCTATCATCTATCTATCTATCTATCTATCTATCTATCTATCTATCTATCTATCATCTATCTATCTGTCTCCATCCCTCTATCTATCTATCTATCTATCTATCTATCTATCTATCTATCTATCTATCTATCTATCTATCTATCACCAATCTATCATCTATCTATCGATCTATCATCTATCTATCTATCTATCTATCTATCTATCTATCTATCTATCTATCTATCACTAATCTATCATCTATCTATCTATCACCAATCTATCATCTATCTATCTATCTATCTATCTATCTATCTATCTATCTATCTATCTATCTATCACCAATCTATCACCTATCTATCTATCACCAATCTATCATCTATCTATCTATCTATCTATCTATCTATCTATCTATCTATCTATCTATCTATCATCTATCTATCTATCTATCATCTATCTATCTATATCTAACACCTTCAACATCTCTCTCTACCTATCTATTAATATACTTATCTATGTCTATATTATCTATTTCTTTTTAAAAAGTTGATTATATGAAAATATCCTTCTGTGTGTTTTCTTCTATTACCTCAGCAGGAGTGGAAGCTCCATAAGATAAATAAGACTGCATTGCCCCTTGGTGCAAAAGTGTTCTGCGCGCTCCAGCACATCAGCTAGGCTGCAGGCAGGTACATGGCCCATGTTCCACCGTGCACTGGTGCATCTTTTATAGATTTAGAACATTTCCCCTGGAGCATTTCAGAGATAAGAAAATAGATGAGAATCAAAACCGGAAGACACTTAAGATGGGAAAAAAAAATCTTGTAACTCGTGAATCTAGTATTATATATCCATTAATAATCTATTATCTGAAGTTGCACCATGCATGTTCCTGTCAAAGCTTGTTAGAGTCACACAAACACACACTATGCTGAGCACTTTGCATCTCAGAGCTACTCTTCCTCGTTTAGAAGGGAAAACTCAAATCAGCTCAGTTTCCTAGATGTGTCCCATTGAGCTATATACTCACATTTCCCTCACATTCAAGGACATTTAGCGTATTTGTCTATTTCATGTATCTGTTGGACATTTGAAATCTTCATTTGAAAAAAATATCTAATCGATCTTTGCTCATGGTATTACTAGCCTACTTATTTGCTTGCTACTTATTTGAATCTATTATTTATTTTGAATACTAGTCCCTTAGTAAACATAGGGTTTATATTTTTTATACTTTTTCGTAAGTGTTCTGTTTCGATTGCTGTTGATGTGTTGAAGCTGTTCAGCTTGATGTGCTCACATCTGTTTTTAACAAACTTATAATTTATTCTTTGTGGTTTTCACATCCTGCATCTCAGTCCCATTCATCTCGATGTCCTTTTGTATCCTCCTGCTGCCCTTGCAACATTCCCTCACCCCAAATAAAATAAAATAAAATGTAAGAGAGAAAAGGAAAAGTTTAGAAAGAAAAATTTCATCATGAAAGTTGTAGTGTGACACAGGGAGTCACACAGTAAACCGCTTTTTTAGTTCTTATACCTTTACTTGCAAGTGTTCATTGCAACTAGTCATTGGTCTAGTTTGCGTCTCCAGTTTCTGCTGCACTATCAATACTTGGCCTTCACTGGGACTCCTCTTGAATACCCTATTGCACCTATGTCAAATAAGGGCCATGGCCAGATCTCTGGGGCTCAGGTTCTTGGGGCTGGCTTACCCACATCACTGTCAACAGGAACTGCGTCAGGATTTACTGTGCTGCCCAGGTGAGGTACAGATCAAGATTTCTTGAATGCTGCAGCTTGTAAGGGGAAGGGTCATCTTTCTTTTCTGCTGCAGGTTGAAAGGATTGAGGAGAGGACATCTTTCCCTCACCCACATGAGCCACCACATGGCAGACAAGGTGGGGGACAGGCTAGTTCTCCCACTCTCCTGCCTTTAGGTCTGGCTCACCTGAGCCCCACCAGCAGGGTCAGCCCTATTGTGCTGCCCAGGTGAGGAGTAGGAATATTTTTGCCTTAAAGTCTGGGGTCATATCAGAATGCCCTTGCCTAGAAAAATATCAAGAAATGTTTCCTGGGCCAGTGAGATGACTCAGTGTAAAGTCGGCTACCACATCTGATGGGATGAGTTTAATTCCTAGGACCCATATAGAGGAAAGAAAGAATCCATCTCTTCTTCATATTGCTCCCTGACTGCTCTGCTCACATAGTAAGACCCATGTGTTTGCATATGCATGCACGCACGCACGCACACACACACACACACACACATACACACACACTAAATACATAACTAAATAAACGTACTCATACAATAAAGAAATGTTTTTCTATGTTTACTATATAAGTTCTAAAGTTGTAGCTCTTCTAAGTCTTAAATGCATTTTGAAATTATTCCTATTTATGATATGAAATGCACTGTGATATCATTCTTCTACATGTGGGCATCAAAGTTGTCCAAGAATATGTATTAGAACTCTCACTGTATACTGCTGGCATCTTTGATGAAGCTCAGTTGACTATATTACATGGATTTCATTTGGTCATGCACATTCTCTTTCATTGGTCTCTGTTATTACTTTTGTCGATATCAGTAACATGTCAAACATGTTTGACATGATCTTTAAAAAATTATATATTTTAATTTTATTTTATGCGTGAATGTGTGATTTGCATGCACATATGTCTATGTACCATATGTGTTCAGTGCTCATGGAAGCTAGAAAAGGGCATTGGTTTCCCTGGAACTGGACTTATAGACAGTTATGAGCTGTCATGTAGGTAAGCAATCTTAATTACTGAACCATCTCTTCTTCCTGAATGTGATTGCATGTACAAAGACCTCTCTAAACTCTATCAAACATGAAAATGATGAACAAATTTAAGCACAGATAAATATAAAAGCTTTATAGTATTTGTCATCATGGTTTCTATAACAATGATATAGACAATGTTTATATATATATATATTTATATAAGTATACAGAAAAACAAAGAAAAGAAAGAATAGAAAAATGAGAAAGAAGATCCTTGCTAATATATTAAAACAAAGAGATTAAAAATACACACCAGAAAGAATAAAATATTGATGAAAGAAGCTGAAGAAACCACAATAAATGAAAAAGTATCTTACATTCATGGACCAGACAAATTTAATATAGTTAAAATATCTCTACCACCCAATGTGATCTATTTATATTAAAATAATTCTCAAAACTATTTTACAAAAACAGGAAAAATCCTCCCAACATTTACTAAAAGCATCACAGTCCCTGAAAACACAAAGAACTTTGAGTCAAGTAAACACAGTAAGCCAAACCAAGTCAAACAGAAACAAAACCTAGGGGCCTCACACTCTCCGACCACAAGCAGTGAGAATCCATCAGTATGGTGTTAGTAGACCTTCATTGAAATGGATAGCTGCTATACCTATGGTTATTTGTAACAGAAAACTTAAAAAGGCCATAAGATTACAATGTATCCAAGTTTTAGTGGTATAAATATTAACTATAAGTCTTCAGCTACATACAATTGTTCTTGAAAGATATGAAACAAGGCATATACACAAAATGCTCACTTTTACGAAGAATTTGTAAAAAGTAGGCTTGGCCTGATAAAAGAGCCAATGAACACAAGGCTGTGAATGGTTAGGTCTTCCTCTACCATTTTCCTTGATATTCTAAACCTAAGGAAATTTCTTTTTTTTTGCTTGATTGTTTTAAATTGAGCACTAAATATCTTTATCCATACTGACTATAAAGAAAAAAATAACAGCATAAAGGACATCATTTTACCTCATTTTTTGCAAGGAGTAAATTAGGTTGCACCAGTGACAATATTGTTGCATTACAACCTTGACACAAGGAGAGGACTTGAAGATACTTGTCCACATTAGAATGAGAGCTTATGGGAAAAACATTATTAATGTGGATAAAATAGAACGACACTTGCCACACCGCTACAGAGTGTCCTTCTATGAAGTAATGAGCTTTATATTAAAGACAACCATTTTGATATGTACAGAAGCAAAGTAATTTCTATCAGCTTTTCATTTTATTTACATTGATAATGAGACCATTCAAGACATGGATGTTTAATTCAATAAGCCCTCTCCTCATTACCTGTCTTGCCACCATTTGACTTCTAGAAATTTTGTTTTGAATATGTAAACCACAGTTTCCTCATCCACAAGGCCCCGAGAATATGTCTTATTTCTGTGGAGATGTGGGAATAAATGGGACAGTGTATGTGTTTAGCACAGCGCCTGAGGGTATGAAAGGCCAAAACACAGTTGCTAGTAATATTAGCCCGGCTAATTTTATGTGAAAACCACAAATGGAAATGACCTTGGAAAAAGTACAGACTCAAATTTAGAATGAGATATGTTAGTTGAACCTTAAATATTAGACATCCGAAAACAGAATAATTGGTTTATGTACACTGTTATATCTTTCTGTAGTTTCTATATAACCCAATAATTGGGGTCTTAAAATTTTAATTATTCATGTTTATTGAGACAGGATCTCTATTACTCAGGCTGGTCTTGAACTTGATATGTAACCTAGGCTGGCTTTGAATGCTTGAACCCCCGCCCTGCTAGGCTTAATGCTAGGATTAGAGGTGTGGAGCACCACACCCAGCTTGCAGCTAATCTTAGATATTTGCTGGCATTCCACGGTGACAGCTCTCAGTTTTTCTTTCATGCAATAGTAACATCAGATAATTGATTTGATTTTTTTTGTGCAGAGGCTTACAATACGAAAAATGGTTCTAATATTTGGATGGGGCCTTATCATAGCTCATCATTTTTAGAACCTCATTAACATGATTACATCACTTATCAGATATTTAAATAATTTTTGTTGGCACCATTATTATTTTTTTCTAAGTGCTAAAGGATCAAATGTCGAGCTTTGCATAGACTGAGCAAGCTTTCTCTGCATGTAGCTACATCTGCAGACCATTATTTTCTTTTTATAGCAAATCTTGGGTTTGTCTAAGTTGTCTTCCACTGTGTTAACTGATATGTGGTAAAGAACAGTGCCCGGTACCTTCCTAACGTTATTGGCAAGTCATGTTTTCTAATAACCTTGCATGTGATGCTTTTATCACCTTGCTCCCACCCTTTTTATTCATGTTGTGTAGCTCTAAGAATTCGGCTGCGTGCAGCACTTAACCAAATGCAAAACTTCTTTCATCTTCCTGTAGGTTAATCCTTTATTCTCTTTGAAAAACCGAGCTTACCTTCTTACTCTGTCTAGAGTTGCAGGAAAATTTCCGTTTTTGCAAAAAATCTGCAAAGTTTTCTTACCCTTGAAACTGTAGACAGAAGCCGCCTACCTAATTTTCTGTTCTCTTAAAGGGCCAAGGCAGTTTTCTTTATTAATTAACCAATGAAAATAACATAGACAGATAACTCTCCTCCATCAACCAACTAGAAAAGTCTTTAACTTTTTTTTTTCTTGGTTACTTTTACATTATACAACACATGAAGAAAAAAAAAACCCTCAACCAGCTGGAGCTCCAGAGATCTGAATTATGTGCTAACTACTCTGGTTAATTAGAGTGCTATTTAATTTTTGTAATTCACCCTGAGCCTGAATAGTGCAAAGTCCATTTGACCTGTATCTGACAGTCATCAACTTGCCACAAGTCTCAGACCTTTTTAATGATGAACTGCTCTGACTGGTAATCACCTTTGGGCCCCCTGTTCCTTCTCTTCACAAATTAAAAAGAAGGCTGCAAAAACATCCCGGTGCAAGGTGCACAGGCATTGCAGGAAGGTTGTAGGAGTAGAAAACGAACACACGCCTTGAATACTGATGACGAAAAATAAACTGGAAGCATAGCCTAGTCTTCGTGGGTTCATCACAAAGGGAAAAAAATGTTTTAACAGCACAGGGGGCTACGAGAGAAATGAAGAAATGAGTGGGGGAGAAGCAGAGAAGCAGATAAGGCCAGGTTTTATACTGTTCTGTCTATAAGGAAACAGGGATGCCACAATCAAACTGCAGTTTTGAAAGATGCTTAGCAACAGGTACAGAATGAATGGGAGAAGGGATGATTACTAAAGATGTAAAGCTCACTGAGCAAAGTTGCTTGTTATAGTCTAAGCAGGAAAGAATTGTGACTAAGGTTTAGGGTGGTGGTATATGAGAATAATTCATTGAAATAATATTTGATTTGAGCAGTGACAATATATTAAGGCGTACTATAGACGGTAAGAAAAAAATCTTATATGAGGGAAAAAGATTCTTGTACTACTAAAAACAACCTACAGATCCAAGTAATTCCCATTAACATTCCAGTGATTTTCCTTACACAGAGAGTGAGAAACTATTCTAAAATTCATTTGGCATCATAGTTCCAGAGGAGCCAAACCAATTCAAAAATAAAAAGAGCAATTGTGGGAGAGCAGAATATCTTCAAATGATGGTACAGAGCTATAGTGATCAAACAGTTTAGGGGAAAGTTAGATGGCTCAATGGGTAATGATGCTTTTCATGAATGTCATCCAAGGAGAACCAACTCCACCAAGCTGTCCTTTGTTCTCTGCATGAATGCTGAGGTGCATATATATTCCCCTTATCACCACAACATAGACAAAATAATAATAAGCAATAAATGATAATAATGATAGTGCTATACTAAAAGCATGCTTTAAAATTCATGGGGTTCATAGGAATAAAAAAGGCAAATAACAAAACCAGTCAAGATATTTTAAGATGAGAAAATTCATGGAGAATTAAGGAGGGCTTCAGCTGGGGACATTAGGAAAGAAGGGAAATCTGAAGAGAAGATTAAACAGAGCTCTGGGAGTTAAGAGTATTCCAGTCACAAGTTAGACTAAGTAGAGATGATCAATTTATCCTTTCACTGTCTTCAACTTTTTATTATATGTATCTATCACTTTATTGATCTGAGTTACTCCAATAGTTTTTTTTTTTTTTTTTTTTTTTTTTTTTTTTTTTTTTTTGGTTTTTCGAGACAGGGTTTCCCTGTAGTTTCTAGAGCCTGTCCTGGAACTAGCTCTTGTAGACCAGGATGGCCTCGAACTCAGAGATCCGCCTGACTCTGCCTCCCGAGTACTGGGATTAAAGGCGTGCACCACCACCGCCCGGCTCTCCAATAGTTTTTGAATCTACTATGAAAGATCTTTTTTTCCCCTGATTTCTTGCCCAATCTGTTTGCTCCAGGGAAGTAGGAAGGATACTGAATTTTTGCTTGTTAATTTTGCATTCTGATACTTTTATTAAAGTGATTATCAGCTGTAGAAGATTCCTGGTAAAGCATGGAGGGTTTTTTATGTCAAAAAATATAAAGATACTTTGGCTACTTCTTTTCCTAGTTGTAAGCTCTTATTCTCCCTGAATTGTCTTATTGCTGTAGTACAACAAAACTTCAAATGCAATATTGAATATGTATGGAGCAAGTGGACATTCATGACTTCTTTCTGATTTTGGTGAAGATGCTTTGAGGTTCTCTCCTGTCAGAATGAAGTGGTCTGTGAACTTGCTGTAAACTCTCTTTACTCTGGTGAAATATGTCCTTGCCTACCTACTCTTTCTAGGACACTTATTATGAACTGATACTGGATTTTGTCAAAGGTCTTTTCTGCATCTAATGAGATGATTATGTGGTCTCTGTATTTTATTCTGTTTATGTGGAGGATTACGTTTATTGATTTGCCTATATTGAGACATCGCTGCATCTTTGGAATGACGCCAATTTGATCATGGTGGATAATCTTTTTATGTGTTTTTGAATTTGATTTGCAAGTGTGTTATTGGGAACTTTTGCATTTATATTCATAAGGGATGCTTGTCTATAATTTCTATTTTTGTTGAGCATTTCTGTGGTTTTAGTATCAATATTATAGTGACATCATAGATATAATTTGGAAGTGTATGCTAAGTTTCTATTTCGCAGAATAAATCCAGGATTATTGGTATTAGTTCTTTGAAGGACTGGTAGAATTCTGTGCTACAATGCTCTGTCTCTTGGGTTTCTTTTTGTTGTTGTTATTCTTGTTGGGAGATTTTTAATTATTGCTTCTTTTTCACTAATGGTTATGGGTCTTTTTAAACTGTTTATTTCAACTTGTCTTTATTTTGGTAAGTTGTATATATCAAGAAATCTATACATTTTCTTTATTTTTTCCAGTTTGGTAGAACACAGATTTTTAAAACATGTCTCCATGAATCTAAATTTCCTCAACATCTGTTGTAATCTCTCTCTACATCTCTAATTTTACTAAATTGGATCTGTTTTTTTTTTTAATGGTTCATTAGACTAGACAATTGTCACGAGTTTTCTAGACCTAAGAAAAGAGAAACAAGTGTGGTTGGAACAGACTAGGAGATAAAGGAAGAAAAGTTTACGGAGTCAGATAACTGTAACTGTGCTGGGTGAGGGAAAGTTGGAGCTTTACATGTAGGTGAAAGGGGAAAAAAGATACAACTGCATTCAGGATTTCAGCAGATCACGGACTCGTGTGCCCTTGCTAGGAAATAGAGCTTAGAACAGACGTACATCGACCATTTTGTAATCTCTCTATTTGCACATGATAATAAAGGCAGGGTGACAGCAAAGGAAGATTCAGATCTAGGGACTGTGGAGCAACTGTTTACACTCCCCAATGACACATTTAATACGGATGTGTAAAGTAAAAGATGCAATAACAAAAAAAATCTTATTTAGGCTGACTTTTTTGTTTTATTTTTCCAATTTTATTCTTGGTGCTGATAGAATTCAGAGTTACTTAGAAGCGAGACACATTTTACTCCAAGAAATACCCACAGCTAAAAATGCTGAATATCTTGGTGGATACTTACGTGCTGGAGAAACTCAGTAAATATTCCATTTGGAAAGTAAAGTATTACATTTAAAATATTCTTATGGTTATTTTAACTTGGAAATGAATAAAGGAGATGAAACCATGACAGTTACTGTGAAATCAGCAATGTTCAAAGGAAACATTCAAAAGTGTCCAGGAAAAAAAATGTAATGGAAAGGTCATTCAACAGGTAAGAGTAGTTGTGTTTTTACAGAGGACGGGTTAGTTCCAGTATCTGCATGGTGGCTCACAACCACCTGCAGCTCTTGTTCTATAGGATCAGAAGCCCTTGCTGACCTCTGTGGGTCATGCCTGTTATGCAATACATATAAGCAGTCAAACAGTCATATATAAAATAAATTTTTTTTTTTTTTTGGAAAGGACATGTCAGGAAAGTCATGGGGTTGGTGCTAATGGACAGGCATAGTTGCTGTGTACATCAAGAGAAAAAGGGAGGGCAAGGAGCTGACAGGCATCTACTGTGAGAAATATTGGGCAGGGATCAATAGAGTTAAGAGGGAGGAAAAGTTAAGCTTGGGTTCTGAAGGGTATTTAGTACTAATCATTGACAGCCTGGGTGAGGACAGCTGCCAGCTGCCAGATCCCTTCTCTCCATTCCAGCTCTCTGCCTCCGTCTCTACAAGTCCCACCCCCACCCCTCACGCCCGTTCTTTGCCTCACAATCCCTCACACACTAAAATAACAAAACATATGCACTTCCAGTTTGTGATTCTCTTTGAGGCTATAACTTGTTTTTCTTGCTGCCACAGTTCACACTGTTACCAGGGCACACTTCCTAAAACAATTGCAGGATTTTCTCCTTTAAAAAAATTCCCATCACTCCTTCACCGAGAAACAAACCAGAAATCCTATCTACCATTCACGGTTCAGCTAAAATACTTAAATACGTGATGTACATATAACGCTTTCTGCCTGTTTCTGCAGAATTGTTTTTTTTTTCTTCTGCTCATTCAACAAGTGTTGCTTGTATCTGTACACACATCATCTTCAATTCTGCCTTATGTGCTTATATATAGCTTTTTTTTCCCCATGAGACTACAAATACCTCCAGGGGAATTCCTAAACTTTGGGTCTGAAACAATAATCCTAATAGCAACAAAAGCAACAGCTCTCACAAAATACCATCAATAGCAGTAGCAGAAGCACTGAACACAAATATTACTATCCACATGTGTGCTGTAGATCTTGGACAATGCATAGCATCCTTGGGGGATCGTCTCATTCAGTATCCCCAAGTGCAGCTTGGATTCTAATTTAACAGCTGTAGAACTAGCGGCAGGGAGAGAGGTCACATTTCCAAGATGCAATGAATTATGTACAAAGCACACATCAAATGGAATTAGGAGTTCATCTTCTCCCCAAGTCCACGATGCCATTCCCATCTCGTAAACAGCAACCATCGCAGGGCTGCAAACCAAAGAAACTCATTTCAGAAAGACTGGAGGCGTTTGAGTTCATTACCATTAAGTTCTGTTCAAGCACTTTCTTCAGCTTCCAAATCAATCAAGGGCTGTCTCTTTAGCCTGTGTTGCAGAGTGTGTGTTTGGGGGTTGCTATGACCCACATAAACGTTTAATTGAGGTCTGCGTATGAGAATTGTTCACTTAATTACCAGCGTCCAACCTACACGTGTGCCCGGGGTATGGTGAATATGTGTGAAGCTGGCAGAGTGAAAGCAGGCAAGAGAATGAAAGCAACCCCTGGACCACTGGGCAGCAGGAGAGAGGACGGGAAGTACTTGCCTTAAGGATCCCTTGGAACTGCATGGTATGCAAAGCTGCTGGGTTTTGCCAGTTTCCTATTGCTCAATGAAAGGAGATTTCATTTCTAATAATGGGTGAGCTATTTTTGTCATAGTCTCCTCCAGGGTCACTGCCTCCTATCCTGCACTTATTAATTTGGGAAACATTTTGGAAAATAGTGGAGATTAGGAGTGATGGGTGTTATTTTAAACTATACTCCAAAGAGAAGCTGAAATAAGCAAGCCAGGGCATCCTTTGGTAAGTTGACAGGCAGTGAATTGTAGCAAAAAGGGAATTAAGCTCCGGGCCAAAATTAAGTCTTATAAAGCATCCCAGCTTTATAGCCATTTCTGTGGCCGTGAAACTGGGTTCTGTTCGCACAAGGATATTTAGTTTCTAGAGGAATTCTATTTGAATGCCTCTAAATCCCAATGCCAGTCAGTGAAGGGCTGAAAGAACTTGTTGGATTTTCATAAAAGCAGTTGGATTTATCTTTTCCTTTTCCTGGTCTTCATATTCTACCTAGGCCATAGCAAGTGGGCATGGCCTCCCCCTTGCCTACACTATTCTGCAACACTAATTAATTCTTTATAAAATAGCACTTGTACCATGTCATTCACTCTTAAAAGTTTACATTGTCTCCATACCATCCATCAGGTCAATGCCACACCATTTGACACAACAGTAAATGGGTCCCACCCTCTATACTCAACTTGACTCTAAGTCTTCCCATTGATTTTGCTCCACATTCCCCTGGTCACCTAGATGTATAGGGTTACCTAAGCCTAGTTTTTTATCCTTCCCTATCCATAATTTTTCTGTGTCTCTCTTAATGTGTGTTACAAATGCCATTTTTTAAATGAACATCTTTCAAATAACTCCTTTTGTTATTTTTAAACATATGTTAATCTAACACTAGCATCCAGCATAGGACAGAACACAAGCATCTAGCTTACTTGCTCTATTACCTTAAAATTGTGCTCATTTTTCATGTAAATGTATTAACATCCCAGTCAAATCGCAAATTCTTAAGGGAACATGAAATTTTGAATTCGTATGAATATGAACATCTCAACACAGTATCAGCTAAACAGTATCTATGTAATCATAAATGCATACCGAAGGAGGCAAACATTCTTCGTTATAGAATAAAGAGCCCCAGCCGTGTAGATTGCAGAGTGTTATCTTGACTTTTGCACTTTTTTGATGTATAGTCTTAGGCAAATCATGAAACCTGTCTAAGACCCAGATGGCAAACTTGCAAATTCAGAGTAATAATAGAGCCTCTCCTTTTTCTTATGAAGACATCCCATAAGAAGGAAATGTAAAGACTTTTCTGAAACATTCCATTAGAAATATGACACTCCTACACTCATTTGCCATTTTATTCAGAGCAAGACAACAGAGCCTCCTCTGCTTCCTAAATATTGTATTCCTTACTTGACTGTGTGAAGAAGAGTAAAGGAAATGTCTTGCAACAATGATAGAAAGTAAATTGCAATATGAACAAGAAGGCGTATCCACAGTGACCAACACTTACTGCATTTATGATTTCTAAAACTGGAAACAAACTAACAATCTGTTAACTGGCTAATCAATAAGCAAAACTGTGTTCTATTAAGCCAGTGCGATGGGATTTAGGGTTCTGTATGAAAAGAAAAGAAGGAATGAACTGAGAAGAGGGAAGAAGAAAATACCACAGTGAGCCGAAGAAGTCAGTGTGCATGGAGATTGATGGATTGATGCACAAAGAATCACCCTGGGATAGAATAAGTGTGCTCTGTTGTGTGTCCTTTTCATTTCACTTCTCAGTGTTTGTTTAAAACCTGTTGGTGGGGTGGAGAGATATTCAGTGTATTCCATGGGACTTAAGTTTGGTTCCCATCACCACGCGTGATAGCTTATAAACCACCTATAACTCCAGCTCAGGGGAATCTGACTCTGTGGGTACCTGCGCGTACCTACAAACACGCATGCATATAATTTCAATAAAAAAGGGTCTTCATGTGCATATGCACAAGCACACACATTATGTATAATTTATACGTGAGTATAAAATAGTATGATTCTTTGAGGATTTATCAAACAAATTTAGCATTCCATGTTCGTCTTTCTTCTGTAGTAACCTTTTTCCTTCCTCTCCAGTTGGAGTCCCATCCCTGTTATTCTGCTTCCCTATCAATATCACATATATTCTGCTATTATTCTTCAAAGTCACCCTCCCACATATGGGTTTCTATGGTTACTTCATGTTGTATACTTGCAACTGGTGACCATGTGATCACTATAGCAATTGAGGTGTGTGTGTGTGTGTGTATAATATTTATAACAATACATATAAGTAAAAGTTATATAGCAATATATCTTATCATACACGTATGTAATATGTATACTTCTTTAAGATATAAAGAATATTAAGTCACATGGTTTTATAATGCTCCTCACAAATGCAAAAGACCACCAGAAACTTTAATACTATACAAGAGAAACCTCCTTTTGCATAGCTGGTTAGGATAGTCTAAGTAACTCCCAAACAATAGATATTATCAATACAGCTCTTAGTTGTCCCTCAAGGGTTGAGGGTGGATCTATTATTAAAAATATCACAAATTTAGGATACAAGACTTGGATGATTTGGGCTAGATCTTACCTAGAAGTCTCTTTCCTGTGTTCTATCTTTCATAGCTCTTGATGATACTATGCTAGCTGCCAATTTTCAGAAGCGAACAGTCCTACCAAGATTCAACACCACGAACAAAACATTATGAACCACAATAATTACCAGCGTGGCAAGGTATTTATAAGCTTGCGAGCAGAGGATTCACATGTTGGGCGAACTAATAACTGTCTAACTGTACATTAAGTTCCACTGTACAGGAGAAAAATCATGCCTGACACTAGAAACAGCCAGTTTTCCAGAGCTCGTCAGGTAATGGACCTTAGAAAATAAAATGACTATTGTCATTTTGCCAGACCAATACAATTTCTTACAACACTCTATAAATCTTATCCTTATAATTACAGATGAGTGGAACTGCCACCCCTCGAAAGAGAAGGGTTTTTTTTTTTTTCTGTTTACAGAGACCATCACCGAAACCCACAATTGAACACAATGCAGAGATCAATGGATCATCAGGAGCCCAGCCCCAACAGACACATCAGTATCGTAGCTTCTGCATGTATAGCTCAGGGAACACTGCGGAAGAGGGGGATAAAAATACTATGTGGGCTAAAATACAAACAAGTCTAGTGGGAGACAGTCATACCTAAACACGGCTGCATAAACGAGACCTGAACAATAGTAATATCACTAGACCTGTTAATGTGGGAGCCGGGGATTTTCACAGTGTCCCACTCCTAGACAAAGAACTATAGGCAACTAATGACTCCTGGGAGAAGAAATAAACTCTCCTCCTGATGACTCACTTGCTTGGTTGTCTGATCAGAGTGGTCAGCTTAAAAACCACAGACTGACACACGACAAAAAAGAAATGGACTCAGTAAGCTGTGTATGTGAATGTATATTTATATATGTCATATGTTACACATATAATCAAAGAGAAAGAGGATATCAACTTGAAAGTGGGGGTGCATGGGAAGTGTTTGAGGGAGGGTTACTGGGAGGGATGCAAAGAAAAAGGAAGGGAGAAGTGATGTGATGCTATTTTAATTAAAATAATAAACAATAAATGAATAAATCTTTTAAAATACTGTATTTTATCAAAGTGTAGCTTCCTAGTGAATTTTGGAGCTGGGCTTAGTTTAAGAATGGGAAAGAGAGCAGTGTAACTTTCCTTTGGGAGAATCATGGTGGGCATCAATCAGTTAGGCTGCTCTGAGGTGGTGAAGAAAGAAAAGCCAGGAAAAATTTGTTGACAGGGCTTTGCGATCAGAGGCAAATGCCTGAATCACATGTGTGTTACTATCTTCTGACTGATGGATTAATAACCCCAGTTTTCAGAATTAAGAGAAAAACCAAATCTTTGCAGAGAAAACGATTAGTATCCCCTGGAAAGCCTTGGCGTCCACGATAGAACAGATTTCAGCAGGTCTAAAGTGACACGCCCCCATCCTGCAGAATCTCCAGCTCTAGACTTTCATCAGCTGTCCACAGAGTGACCCGCACCCACACTGCAGAATCTCCGGCTCTCCACTCTCAAAAATCAGCACAAGCTAACAACCGCACAGCTTTGGCGCTCTCCAATTATCCCCTTTCAGAGCCAGCACACACAAACACTTTCTTGCATTTAATTAAGTATTGCAATTCCAGATTATCTTTGATTAATGAAGAGCGATATAGCGTATAGCTAGAATTATGTGATTATTTCACAATTGATCTTTAATTATTCCATCTGATAATAATTTCACTAATTTTTCATAATGTTCTCATCTAGCTTCTTATAAGTGGGCTATAACAATTAATAATTTTCATTAATTTTCCTTGAGAATGATTTGAAGTTTTAGATGGAACCCTTAACCTTCAAAAACTGTTTTTAAATTTTTAATTAAGCGATAAACGGCACTATCATATGGGGAATCGGCATGATTTCTTAAGATGTCACAACCTAAATAAACACTGGGATGCTGCTGCGTTCTACTTGGGTTTACAGAGCGCTGTCAATGAATATTCCCAATTCATTTTCAGTAGCTTGGCCATCCAGATCAGATGGAGGTTGAGTTTATGCCCTCTTAAAATCCGACTGTACCACTGAGCTGACTTCCTCTAGTTTCTGAACTACTCAAGTCAAAGGAGATGCAAATAAGAACTTTTGTTGGGAGACAGACAATATGGTTGAGACAGTAGGCAGCCACCGTTAGCAATTGGAGAGGCAGAAAAGATGAGGCAGAAAAGTCTTTGTCTTTTTTTTTTCTTAAACAGCTGAAGAATCCAGTGAGAGAGAAGGGTCAGTATGTGAGATCGCCACGAAACCTAGAGATCTCATACTTGCCCATAGAAGGAGTGATTCGATATATTTACAGTGCACAAAAGACCCTGTGCACTGCTCCACTGACCTTACAACAGACCTCCACAGAGAAACTACTGTCACCAACATTCACAAATTATGGAAAAGAAAGTGTATCAAGGTCATCGAGCTGAGAACCAGAGACAAGACTTCAGCCTGAAACTATATGATTTAAGTCCTGTTTTCCCAAATATCACAATAAGTGACATTAGGCATCAATAACACTCATTCTCATTTCTGGGTCCTATTATATACTCCATAAATGAGATTTTGTTGTTTATTTGCTGATTTTAAACTACTAGGTATTTCTTGGCTGAAATGATCTTACTATAATGGATTAAAATTGTTTACGCACTGATATGGCCTAGGCAGAAGACAACAAGGTGACCCTGACACTTTACTATGAAGTATAATCTTCCAGCAGGTGGGGCTTTTGGACACAGGGCTGCTGGAGATCATGAGGGGACACAGCAGGACTAACGACTACTGGTGAACTTACACCCTTCTGCAGAAAGCTTCATGCTAATTAAACGTGGAGGCCACGACTTCAAAGTTTCTGAAAAATATATCGCAATTAGTTAATGTTTCTACACCCATGTATTGTTTCCAAGTAAATCTGACACTTAAAGGAAAATATGTACCTTTTATTAAATGATTCCAGTGCACCCAGCTCTATGCTGGATAATCATATTATCTGTAACACCCCTAAAGCCCCATTCTCCCTGCTTTCTGTTTGAGAAGAGTTGGCTTGCAAAGAGTTTGAGTAGCCTGTTTAAGGTCATACAACTTACGAATGGCAAAGTCAAGGCTGCAGCTCTCTCCAGAATTCACTTCACACATATCAGAAGAGATCATTTACTTGGCCAGCAATATATTAGTTCACTAGGAATCAAAAGTAATTAATAGAACACTCTAGGGAACCAGATTTTAAAATTGGTAATTGTTGGGGAGCAAAACTCTTCCTGAATGCATGACATGCCTCATGTCTTTCTTTAGTGCACATACTAGATAATCTTTCACATTTTCTTGATAGCATAAGGTCTTAATTCCCTTCATCATTTATTGTACATTTTCACAGGTGGGAAAGGCAGTAGGGTGCAGGTTGAATACCATCCTTGCACCAAGAATTTATTTCCTGAAGAAACCTTTTTTAGTATTAATAGGCTTCATTAAAGATACTTGTTATTTTTTAAAAAATAACTTGTAAAGAATGTTTACATATCACACTTTCAGAAAGCCATAACACAGATAGTTTTCGATTAAATGCAATAGCAGATCAGAATGCAAAACAGCAGCTTTCCAAGCTATTTTGCCTTCCTGTAGAAAATAACCTTGTATCAGGGTCCTCTTCCTCTTCCCTGTCCTGCCCAGGGTCCCCATGTGCAATGCAATATTCTTGCACCAGTAATAAAAGAACCTGAAGAGAAAGATCAGACCTGTATCATTCATTCACCGACCTGTTTCCCACTGGTGGGGGATAGAGCATGTGTTTCTAGGTGATTTTTAAAGAAATGATACTTTAAATCCTGCAGGTTCTTACGACAAGATGTTGTTAACACAGATAGAAGGCACAGTTACAATTGCAACAAAAGATCCTGATACATTCAAGAAATGAGGAGTACAAAACATAAACCTTTGTCCCTGAGAGTTACATGATCAAACATTCTTTTGGCAGAATACCTCCATATAAGACTGTGGAGGTACTGTAAAATTAATGTAAGAGTAGCAATTACTTTCAAAATTAACCAAAAGAAAAAAATAAAACCAGTTCCTGGCATCTGTGGCCCTTCCTGGTAAAATTTGCCTGGCCCACACAGCAGTTTTGCCTCACTATGCTCAGATGATTTTGCCATCTCCAAAGAATGTCCCATCCATGAATTGCCCACAAAGCATATTTTAACTCGATCTGTTGAATACTTGGTACGTTAGAGAGCTGTGGGATAATGATAGTACCCTATTAGTTATCATTTATGGAAATCTAAACCGAATGGAAGACGAACAAAGGTGCAATCTGACTAGCTTAAAATAAAGCATATGCATTTAATCAGCCGTCTAAAACTGCCCAACTGTTGGCGCTATTCAGAAGTCTTTGCTTGAAACTCACCATAAAATAGTTTTGTTGCCGTGTGCCTTATTGATTGATTTCGCCTAGCTGTGTTTAGCTTCCTATTCCGTCTCATTTGAAAGCTTTACAGTTAACTGGAATACAATGTTCATCTAATTACTGTTATTTACGCAGGCGTTCCATTTCCTTTTCCTTCCTCACTGCTCTTTCCGTTTTTTGTTATTCTTCATTTCCTCCCATTTTGTTAGTTATATATATCTTGCCTGAGCTGTTAAAAAGTAAAATAGGAATTGATTTTCTTTGAGGTAAATTTTAATATTTCTCTTTATATTTGAACTAGGCACTTGGGGATGCATATTAAGCTACTCTTATAAGTTTTGAGTGATGACGTGTGTGTTCTCCACTAGCACAGTTGTGCTTTCCATTGGAGGAGAATGAATGACTTCATGTCATTCTCAATTAAGCCCTCCTACCATCTGTCCTGATTAGTGCAAAGCGGGATTAGGTGAAAATGATGATTCATCGGCTCAGAGGCTATGGCAGAAAGCAGGACCTGGCCAGCCCTTTCATTAAAGCCCCAGCACCTGCTCCTATCACAGATCTGTGCAGTGATGGATGTGCTTTTAATGTGGTATCCAAGAGCCCTGAGGGGCTATGGAGATTTAGGTGGCTTGTTAAAGAGCTGTCCTCTCTCCTCTGTCCTTCAGGCTAGAATTCTTTCCCACACTTCTACCTGGCAAGCTCCCTCATCGCTTCAGAGTTGCTTTCACAACATATAACCCCTCTTCCTTATTGCTCTTTGGGTTGCTTCTAAGCCTTTTTCCTGCTTCTCCCATGCTTCTCAGCCTTTGGACTGAGTAACTTAACTTTCAAAGTAGAGGCGGCTTACTCTAAAATTTGCTTTGAGTCAGAAAAGCATCTGTGTTCGCCTAACAGTTGGTTGTCGGGACACAAAACTATAGGCTCTTTTTTTTGGAAGACTATGTCCCACAGGTATAGAGAGCTCAGGCTGGGAGTAGGATTAGGTCTTCACTTTACCACTTCAGAGCTCAGCCAATACAAGCTTCTCAGTACCTCTGAGAACCATTGTCATCATCCAATACATAGAAATGATGGAAGTGTTCTACAGGCTTGGCACGACCATTAAATACCACAGAGGAAAGCCTTTAGGGTAATGTTTGTACAACAATGGATGCATTCCTTCTAACTTAAATACTTAAATCTTTTATTGTTGTATGTTCCTCAAAACACTTTTTATTCCCTTCTGTAGAAGAAATAGTTTTAAAAAGCAGTAACTTGCAGGTTTTCATTTTTTACTAAAACTTGATATTAGACATTCACATAGTTAGAGTGTATTAGTTTCCTTTCATAGCAACAGTGTTCTCTCTCTCTCTCTCTCTGTCTCTCTCTCTCTCTCTCTCTCTCACACACACACACACACACACACACACACACACACACACTGTCTGCTAGCTGTCTTACGTCTTCAGTCATCACTCAGCTGCTTGGAATTGAAAAACGTGTGTGCATCACAGATTGAATCCCTAAGCTGGTTAACACAATAAGAAGGAGAAACGTTTGGATGGGTTTTTGGATGCAGTGAACTTGAGTTTTTTTTCTTCCAATATTGTAAAAATTATGTCCCACTTATGAATGCTGAGGAGTTTGATCACAACTTATGTTCAGTTAAGATGAAGGCTAATAACAACATACAGTCTTTTATAATAGCTAACAGTGAAGGCAAAGACATACCAAGAAAGAAAGCAGCATGGGGTGCCTCCACGGAGAGTGGCTTAAAAGCCTTTATTGTACTCCTGCCATCGAAGGGGAGGCTGATGCCCAGCACATTGTTGAAATAAGAGCTGTTTAAATTATAAAAGGCAAATCACCTCTAGGTGAGTATAGTTTGAATTCCAAAGTCACTTACAATGGCAATCCGGGTAGGGAAACGTCAGAGAGCAACCACCATTTCTTGTCACTCATGATGCTCTGAGGGGAGGCACTGACATATTTCACAGTCTGACATCGTCTTCTGCCTCAGGACTGATGAAAACTTCTGGGTAACAGGTGGTGAAGAGTAATTGGTTGTCTACCTTGTTTCCTTTCTGGAGCTTTGAATCAGAAAATGTTATTCTAAGTCCCTACGTAAATAAACACTAATATAGAATACTGGCGCCATCAAAGATTGCTCAGTTGTGGGATTTTGGAAACATTCTCCTCAAATTTTGAATATATATCTTTATAAAGGGATACTGAACTTTACAATCAAGGAATATAAAGGCAGAAAGGAGAAGAGAGTTTAAAATATTTGGTCATCTCTAATTTATATAGAGATGAAGATGAGCCAATAAAGATCATAGGCTCAAATCAACTGAAATTGATTGTTCCTCTTGTTGTCTTGGATGTTAACTTTATTTTTCTTCCATTCCCTCACATGAGCAATGGGATGCTAATTTTAGTTGTCATACAAGATTACTATGTGAATTAACTGACTTAAAACACATAAAGTAAAATAAACAGATTGCAACAAAGAAAACATTTGCAATAGATGGTACCTGAATGTGATAGATAATGTCCTTTGTTAAGATTTTTGCTATGACTCGGGTAAGTACCCTCTAAATACCACTATGTGGAAGGTTTGGTCACCAGCCTGTAGCACTATTGGGAGGTGGTAGAATCTTTAAGAGGTAGGAAGACTTACTTGAGAGATAATAAGACAACATTCCCCCAAAAGGACTATTGAAAGCCCAGTTACTTCCTTTCTCATTTACCAACATTCAGAAGGTAAACAGGCTTTACCTACTGCCTGTTGTGATTTTCTGCCGGGTCAAAGACCCCAAAGTAACAGGGTAACTGGTTATGTAGAGCTTTTCCCAAAGTGGCTTATTAGGAAGGGAAATTGATAAAAAAAGAGACAGAACTCCAAAGGGACATGCAGCATGCATAATCCAGAATTCATGTTCAAGGTGTAGCCTGATTGTTACTGTATTGATTCTTATTCTACAAGATGTCTCAAAGAAGTCCCCACTACCTGAAGAAGAAAAAGTAATCTAGTACTAATAAGGTGATTACTCCCATTTAAATGCACACACCCTCAATTATCCTAAATCATTTCCGTTGTTTGGGGCCAGTCTGTCCTATGAGCTTTAGTTGGTTCTGAAATTTAAGGCGATTTGCAAGCTTTAGACAGTGATTAGAAGGCTGTCGGGACTTTGGGGGGATCTGGAAGAGAGCTTTATAAGACTGGACACGATCAGTTTCGTTTATCTTTGTGGCCTCTGACTTGAAGAGGGAAGAAATAGGCTGTGCAGCCCAGGGGTTTGGTCCTTCACTTCTTGAGTGATTAGCATGACTATGTGCAGATGAAGACAGGTGACTGATCCAAAGTAAAGAAGATGATAGAAAATGTATTCAGAGATGCCGGCTTTTTATCCTGTTTCTAGTTATCATGTGGGCTCCAGTCAGAAGTCGGTGCGTTTTCTCAGTAAAAGCAGTTTGTAAGTACCTATTATCCCCATTTTACAAATGGACAAATATATTCAGGAACATAAAATACCTCGCCATAGTTTCAGTTCCAAAGCAATGGTGCAGACATTCAAATCCTTTTCAGTCTTGCTACAAAAAGCCAATTATATGACATAACGGTTGGCCCTTCCCTTGATCTGTCAAAGGGTGGCTGGTTTTGAAACACTTGGGCTCCTGAAGAAGTAAAAAGAACCAAAGCCTTTAAAAAAAAAGTTAGAGTGTAATTTTCTTCCCCTGTGCAATAGGGCATTCTATTTTAGATATGTGCATCCTATTTTTGAAGCGATAAGGCTGAAATAAATGAATCTAAAAGGACCACACTCTCTCGGGCACACGTAAATGTCCCTGGCATGAATGGCATATGTAATTGTTGTGGTTTGGGACAGGGAGAGGAGGAGAGGTAAAACGAAACTTTGCAACTTTAATATAACTGTGGCCATCTGCCTGTAGGTGAAATTCTGTGAGTTATGTTGAGCTTCCGTCTGATGCTTGTTCCTGCAGCACTGTAAACAAGGAGCCCACATGTCACATGACCACCCTAGAACTGCTCAGAAGGGCTGGTGGAGATTGAGAGGCACTCCTTTTGTACCTCAGATACTTGTGTCTTCCTTGTTTTCTTCCACTCATTCAAACCACAACACACTGCCAGGGGAGGACAAAGAATTTTATTTCAAAAAAGGCTCAGGAGAAGTAGTGTATGGATTTTGTAAATCCAGACTAGAGTCCAAAGGGCGAATTCTTACCATACAAACAACCCACCAATCACAGCATCTGCAGAGGGAATAGCCAGTGGTGATTTCATTATTGCCAATAAAACAAGCACAGACGTTTCCCAAGAAGATAAACCCTCTTGCAAAGTATCTTTGACCACTTAACATATGGGTATGCAAGTGCTACCCAAACAAATGGAAGAAGCAAGGCAGAGTGCATATCTCACTGACAAAGTGTCTTCCTTTTTTTCCTTTGGGTATAATAAGGTACGGACTCTTTCTTCTTGACTCTTTTTGTAGACTCCTAGGTTTCAGGAATGCACCCAGTCTTTCTGACTGTCGCTGGGGTTCAATGCCATTCTTCTCCATGATCAGGAGGAAATAAAGATACTCAGAAAGATGCAAATTTTGACTTTTGTACATTCGAAATTTCGGTAGCCTGATGTCGTCCCTTATGAAGCAGGCAGGAGAAGGCCAGTAGAGGAGTTGACAAATCATTTATTTTTCATGAAAGTATCTTCCTGTTCTCTCTTCTTGGTGCCTTGACACTGAAACAGTCTTTCTTCTCTGTCTAGCATGGCTAGAGCACTGTCAGAGCAGAAAGTTTGGGCTTCAAGGCACTGCCATCACGTGTTTTTCTGTTGTGCATCCTGTGGCTGATAGGGCTGGAGAACTACAGTCATGGAAGGATATTTACATGAGGCTTCCACAGCTAGAGGGATGGGGGAAAGGGTCTCTCTCTGGCAGAAAGTAACATTGTCATTATATTTTTCTCTCTCTCGATGGCTACCCCTCTGTATTTTGCCTCTCCTTCCAGTGGGGAGAGAGGTCATATCCACATCCACAATGCAATATTTGACAAGCCGGATAAAGAAAGAGAAAGAGATGGCATTTCCATTTTCATACCGAATGGCACAGAAGGTAGTGTGTGCAGAAATAGGAAATGTGTCTGAATTACTGCAACCAGCCTTGCAAACACTACTTCACTGGATCACAATTACCTGGGATCCTAATAAACTCCAGTGATGAATACAGGCATTGTGTGGAGAATAATTCTGAATCACACAAAGTACTCCAAAGGAAAACCACGGATTCAATGCTGGAACATGGTTTACTTAAGGACAACATTGACCACTCACTTAAAAATCCCAACAAAGGAACTGCTTTGGGACTTGACACAGTAGGAGATGCTGGAGTCTGAACAATGATCAAAGAAAAGATACGACAGGGAAAATAGTATAATATATTGAAAAGAGAATTTTTTAGCCATATGGAGGTCTTTAGGATTGGGTTCAGCATAGACTAGGGTCTAAGTATATCTAGTGTGGTCCAGGAAGTAACTGTTAAAAAAAATGAGTGCTTAGAGTAATGGAGATATTTTTATAGGCAAGCAGGGCACACAAGTGGATAGCCCGATCCCTTCTTTTATAGGCGACGACAGAATTTAAAATATAAGACAACTAGAGGATGAAATAATATCATGCACACCTAAGTGCAAACCGATACTTGATGCTACACAAGTGTCATTTGAAAGTGATGGAGACATCCACCGGGACTAGAGTTATGAGAAGGCCACGTGGAGCTGGAACTTAAACGGGCTTCGGCAGTCTGACAGCACTTCACTGACAGAAAGTTAGGGCAAAGATCTTTGAATAAGAAGAAGCTCAAGAGCAAAGACATTTAAGTGGAAATGAGCATGGTGTGAAGAGGATAAGGTAAAACAGAAAGACAAAGATAAGCACATCACACACACACAGAGAGGAGACTTTAAAACATCCGGACAGGCTGGGTGATCGGATTGTTCTAATAAAGTGGTATGAACTGGTTATTTTGTCCAGTAGGGTTTCTGAAACCATTTGATACTATTAGTAATAGTTATATCACTGCCATTTTAAAAGACCAATTTTTAAAGGATAAGCCCTCTGCATTTTATAAATAGCATTTCATATAATTTTCACAGTACCTTTGTGTGATACAAATGTATTATTTTTATTTTTAAGACTCAGTTTTAGGCAATCAGTTCCTCAGGTCCATAAGCAGAATGTAAATTAAGAGCCATCTGACCTCAGAACTTCAGTTAACTCTCAGAAATGTAAGCAAGTCTTTTCCATGTTAGTGTAATTAGTGAGTGAATCTTAGCTGATGGTAATCTTAGGTTACATAGCAGAGACTTGTTAATGGATTTCCCAGAAGAGTCATGAATTTAGATTGAGGCACCATGCTAGCCGCTTTCATAGCAACCCATCAAACGCCACATACTCTTGCAAGTAGATTCTGAAACTCACTCTGTCTTATATTACACTTCTTCCTTTCTTTCCTCGTACACACAAACACAGATATAACTTCAATTAAAATTGGGTTGAGAGAATCGAGGAAACCTCTATCCAAGATTACATACAGGGAAGATCTGAAATTCCTATCTCTCAAACTGTCTCCTACTCTATGTATTAGCAAGATGTAGCATAGATGTCAAAGCTCAACACAGCTAGTGTCAGTATGGCCCATGAGCTAAGAAGGTTTTTTTTTAAAAAAAATTTTCCAATTGTCATCAGAGAGACTTGATCCAGGAATTGGTGGGAGTAGATACAGAGGCCCACAGCCAAACATAGGTGTAATTTGGAGCCAGAGTAGTCAAGGATACTAGAAGACTACAGCCCACAGAATCAACTATGCAGGGCTCATAGGAGCTCACAGAGATTGAAGTGACAATCATGGAGCCTGCATGACCGTCTGCTCTTCTTATATGTTATGGTTATGCAGCTTTGCGTTCTTGTGGGACTCCTAACAGTGTGCATGTGGGGGAGGTCTCTGACTTTTTTGCCTGCTCTTGAGACCCTTTTCCTCCTACCCATATGAGGGTTTGTGCCTACACCTATTGTAATGTCCTATGCCGTGTTCGGTCCATATCCCTGGGAGGTTTGCTCTTTTCTGAAGGGAAATGGAGGAGGGTTGAATAGGGGGAAAGAGTAGATGTGTATGGGGAACTGGGAGGAGTGGAGGGAGGAGAAATTGTAGTTAGGACATACTGTATGAGAGGATAATAAAAAATGAAAAATTATAAATGCTATTTTAAAGATTTATGGACTTGGGCAGATTTCCAACTACTGTAAATAAATAAATAAAACTTTATTGGAATGTAATGTCTACACACTTAGATACTGCCTATGGGTGCTTCTACCAGGCACCAGTGAAGCTGAATAGCTGTGACAAGGACTGCCTCATGAACAAAACCTAAAATATCTGCCTCCTGGCTTTTTCAGATAAAGTTTCAGATCGTGTCCTCAATTGGGAGCCTTCTATTTTGCCACACTAGTCTTCCATTGTGCTGTGCTGCACAGAACCCACACAATGGAGGGGAGCGAAGCAGGAAGGTCAGTGAGAGGACAAGAGCATCACAAAGAGGAAAGGGATTTTCCCTGTCACATTTAATTTGAGATTTATAATCAATGGCATATAAAACGCTGTTTATTTCCTCTTAGGCTGTGGACCTGAAAGGCAAATACAGAACGGCAGGGAAAAAATACGCTGCTAGAAATATTTTAGGAACACTTTTTTGAAAAGGGATTTTCCAGTGGGTCGGGGACAAGAAGAATACATGGATACTAAGGTGTTAAAGTCTCACAGAGCTGATATGTTTGTACAAAAGATAGTTACATCGCTAACCTAATTCTCTCTCTACCCATTTCTCTAAGCAGATGTTTAAGAACACAATCAAAGAACTGTGTTTTTGTCTGTCCAGTTACCAAAAAGCTGACTATCCTACCAAACACGTGGCAGCTCTCGGCATTCCACTTTAAACACAAATCAAAAGACCCTCTCTCTAACATCCTTTAATTTTCACTTCTGCCTCTGCTGCAGTAAATTTGAATAAAAAATGCACTCTACTAATTCTTTATTCAAGTAGTTTATGTGTGGTGTTTGGGGACAACCTCTTTCAGGGTTTCAATCCACAACCCATTAGAGCGATTAGACACATTGAACACTTTGTTATTTACTTGGGTTCACAATCTAAAAATTAAAGAAGGAACTGGGCAACATAGTCATCTCATTGTTTCCGAGGCACAATCAACAGAGTTCCAAATCCATCTACTAGTTACCAACCAGCAAATTAATACGGTAAGGCAGGCTTCGATCCCTGTCAACTCTAACGGCATCATGCTTAAACAAAAATATTGATACCTGAGTGTCCAAGATCTCATTCCAAAAAGGTTTCATTTTTTTCTCGCCTTTCCTCTCTTTTTTATTTCCACATTTTGAGCAAATGTGTCACATTTTCAAGGTTGTGGCAATGCTAAGGGTGATATGTCAAAGTGCCAATCCGTTTACTAAGGTAAAAAGTAAATGTAGTTTTCCTCTAAACCACAGTTTGCTTAACCTCATTTTAAAAATAAATGGCTGAAAGTAGACAGAAAGAAAATTTGGTCATTATCAGTTGTGTATAGTTGAGGACCACTATCTGAAAAACCACACGCCAAAAGCTTAAGGAGTTTTTGTGCAATGCCTTGTCACTAGGGTCAGTTTGTCAGGTAATTATCCTCTGAGAATTTTGAAGTGCAGTCTCTCTTTTTGTGGTAAGGAAAGCCAAGGGATATGTCCCAACACCCAAATTCACATTCTGGTTCTCAGTGAAATTTTTCTGGTGTCAGCTCATGCCCCAGCTCTTCTGAGGGCATAAGAGTCTAAACGCTCTTCCACGTTGGGTCATCTTTTTATTTTTAGATTCATATTGAGCAGTGTCAAAAGAGCAGCCTCCATGGTGGTTGATGGGGGCAGTGAGAAGAATGGAACAGTAGAGTCCTGCGATTATTTAAAAGGGCCAGGGTTGAAAATGAGAGGCATGGGCAAGCAAATGTCTGTCGCAGGACTCCTTCTTTCTCCCTGATGGCAGATAGAATAAGATTCAGAGACAGACTCTACATAGATAAGACTACTTTTCAAATACAAAAAATTCTGTAAATCAATCAATTTACAGTTGCTCCACATCTTCTTTTCTTCGTGTACTTTTTAAATAAGTAGTAATAAAGAAGGCAACCTTAGAACGTAAAGATATTTTCTTTCGTATTTAAAAGAGACATCCATGGATGTAATCTACATGGGAAGTAGTAAAAGACAAGATCTTCTGAGTAAATTGGGAGCATGGGGATCATGGGAGAGGATTGAAGGGGAGGAGAGAGGCAAGCAGGGGAGCAGAGAAAATAATGTATAGCTCGATAAAATCAATAAAAAATATAAAAAAGAGACATCCAAAATGTAAATCCAAATAATTAAGCCAGAGGGGGCCAGCAAGAGGCTTCAGCAGGTAAAGGAACTTGACACTCAAACCTACTAACCTGAGTTCAATTTCCAGAAGTGAAGTAAGTGGGAAAGAGCAGAAAAGACCACACAGAGTTCCTACCTCTACATAAGCAAGATGGCAAAGGTTTGGCCCCCACATCATCCATGTACACATACAGTAATAAACAAGAAAGCTTAAAAACAGAAAAAAAAGAAACTATCCAAAAGGTCAGAATAATAAAAAAAAAAAAAAACCCACACATTATCTTAGGGTGAATGGCACAGATTGCTGCGGAATTGATCTTCTAAACCAGTTCTAACAGTAGATTATTAACACAGATGGCTTTAGAAAAGGGACAATCACTGTCAACCTACATAAATATACAACAGACAAATCATGACAAATAAATCTAATATCCTTTGATTAAAAAAAAGTGCCACGAGGTTGATTGAGCGGTGAAGCACTGCAGAGAGGCTGGCTCTGGATTTCAATAAAACACATGACAAAGATGCCCATGATATTCTGGTCCCCAAAAGGAAAATGTGGACTGCATGATACCGTGGTGCATCCATTGGGATTTTGTTTTGGCAGAGGGCATAAGACTAGTGCCAACTGGCTGAGGCACAAGAACTGCTATTATGTGTAACCAGCTAGGCCTGGCTCTGACTCCAGAATAGACTGACGGCATGCAGGGGACATCCTCTTTCTCTACATTGTGGCTCCATTCTTGCCTTCAGTGTTAGCGTGCTTAGCCGGGGCCTCTCACACGGTACCTCTCTGTGCCATTCATCTTCTCTCTCCAGCTTCTGATTCAGCCCCTCTGAATATCAATCAAGAAACTAGAAGACAAGACACTTTGGAAATTCAAGGTATCTACTTTCCTACTTTCATTTTTCCTTTTCTTTTTAATTTTGTTTTCTTTCTTTTTCTTTTCTTTTTTTTTTGTTTTTTGTTTGTTTGTTTGTTTTTTGAGAGGGGTTAGCCTGTGCAGCTACTGTGTAGCCCTGGTCCCTGGTTGTCATGAAACTCATTTTGTAGACCAGGCTGGCCTTGAACTCCCAGAGATCTGCCTGCTTCTGCCTCCCAAGTATTGGAATTAAATGTATATCATAGATATCTTAAGAGAAAGTGACGAAGGAACTTACATTCTTTGTCTTTGTGGAGAAGTCTATTGAAATACTGCAGCATGTATCTTTAGTGCTCAAAGGCCTGCGTCTGCATGAACAGTGCTCACATACTAGTGTTCTCCTTTTCTTTAACTAGCTATACTGACTTCAGATGATTCTCACCTAAGGATGCCACCGAGAGAGTTTCAACTGGGTGGGAGGATGTGGGACAAACGTGCAGTTTGTTTAAGGGCTGTAGCAATGTCTTCTAGGATAGACTGGGAGAAGCACACACAACAGCAAGTTCCCGGAAACCTCACTTATTTTGTTCATCCACGCCAAACTAGTGCTATTCAGGGGAGGTGAAGCTTGACTAAGCTAGGTGAAAATCAGAAACACACAGAAGCATGAACTATCACTTCAGAAACCTGGATTCTCTGTAGTAAAATACAGCACACACTCATGTTCTTAAAGACATCAGGGTAAAGCAAGCACCACCTGGACACATGGGGTCTAACATATCCGGCCCATTACCTCAACACAGGTAGCTCAAGTTCCCACTTCATCCTTCCCCTTCTTTCTCCTCCACAGGCATAGTTCTAGAACCACCCTTTCAAATGCCGAGTCTGGCATTTGGAGATTACTTTTGCGTATATTTTTAGAATTATCTATAACTTGAAGGACTCCTTTACAGAACTGGTTTGCTATATATGTCGGAGTATAAATGTTCCGTTGTATTCCAGAGAATAGGCTTTGTATGCTGCTGATAACCGAAGGAAGTGACTCTGACCATTTGTTCACATCTCTCTTTTTGAGATCAGCATTTTTTCTTCTTGAAATATCAGTATGGTGGGGATGGCAGATTTGAGAGATGATTTAGTGGTTATGAGCATGGCTCTGCTTCCTCCTCAGGGTCATTGGCTGCACTGGTTCATGAGAGCGGAGGGAGCAGAAGCAGAGAACAAGGTTTAGAAGGCTGTATTTACAACAGAGACAGTCCTCTGAGAGAAAGATTCCAGTGACTCAGCTCAACTTTATTCCGGTGTATAAGGAAAATGCAGAATTAGGGAGCCTGGGGAACAACGCTAATTTGCATGAAATGGCACCCTACTCTCATAAGACATCATATATGGCAGCAGGGTCCTATAGTAGAGCTGGGGGCACAAGTCCCTCTAGCAGAAATCTGTGCCCAGTGCCAAGCTACAGATAAATCACGCATTTACCTTAGAAACAGCTTTCAGATAAGGTCAGTGCTCCGGGCCCAGGGACATTCTACAGATAAGGGCAGGTAGAGAGCAGGGAGTTTTGCTGGGGAGGGAGGGAGTCTCCATTTGCTTAACTTTTGAAAAAAGCTGCCAGGCCATGACAGACCGCAACCTCCAATCATCCAGCAAGGTCTTCCTACGAGTTCTTACCGGTCTTGCAAAGCACCTACATGATGGCTTATAACCATCTATTAATACAGTTCCAAGAGATCTGAACCCTCTTTTGGACTCAGTGTGTACCAGGCACACATGTGGCGAACATATATACATGAAACCCAAAGACTCATAAATAGAAAATAAAAATAAATATGAAAATGCAACAAAATAAATCTAAATAGCATCTCCTCAGCTCAATTCAAGCCTCATTACATCCAGGGATCTTGACCTATTTTCCTTTCTGTTGACACCTTTCTTTGGACTCTGTACATCTACTTCCCTGGTTCCATTGTGTCCAACATTGTTGACAGAAGGCTGTTAATTCATGCTTTGATTTGATTTGATATTTAGCAAAGAGAACCTGCCAGGGATGTGCCCTTTGGGTAAACCCATAAAGAGCCCCATGCATTCCTTGGCACACAGTGGTTGATTAATAATTAAAATCAAAGCTGAGCTCTTGAGGAAGGGGCAGGGAGGAGTCTCTTTTCCTGGTAATTTTTTATCATTTCTTCACATGCATCTGTGGAAACCCCTGGGGCTGCAAGTCAGTGCTTAGATTCCTTAAAAAGTGTTTTTTACAAAGGTTTCCATCTATAATCAACGCAGCAATAATGAGCCAACCTGGGAAACATGATAATTTCTCCTAAGGGTTAAATTGTTTCAAATCAGAAGTCAAAATTATATTTATACTAATGACAACCTTAAAAATGTAACACAGCATTCAACTTTTGCATAAAATTGCACATTTTAAATACCAAAAGCTTGATGTGAATTTTACACTCTGTTTATGTTAAACCAAAAAAAGTGAACTTAAAAGTAATCATGTAAATTGAATGATAATAAGAGTTCTTTTATATTTTTAGACTACTTCAAATGAATAATTTAAAAGGCATCAAGCAAAATATTTTATTAACATAAAGTTAATGGTATATTTTTATAGTACCTGATTTTCAAAAATTTGCACTGAGACATTATCATAATCAGCTCATGTCAGTTGCGTGCCTTTTTACATACACTATTTTTGAATGAGCTTAATGCACTCGTTGGCACAGAAGCTCAGTTTAAATCTTATTCCTCAACTATCACTGCTGGCCTTATTAAAATACTTTTAATTTGCCAACTTGTACGTAAATCTGGGGTGACGATAGCTTTGCTCTTTGCAGTATAATTTCTATCAGGAGTGTTTCTGATGATATAACAAGGTCACATAAAACCAGAATCATTTTTTTTTGTTAAAATGGGAGGGAAATCATAAGATTCAGCAGGTTACCCACCATGAAATGAAGCAGGAAATATTCTCACGCAGAAATTACTTCATCATACAAATAAAACTTTATGGTGGTTACTACCCTGTAAATTAGATATTTATTCCTTTCCCATTAACGTGCCTGTTCTCAATCTGTCTAGCTGAGTTATAATATAATTCTGTAAATTACACGTGCTCAGGGAAATTGGCTCATTTTCACATTTGAATTTTCACATATAATAATTGTACAACAGATTATATTTTATATAAAATCAGGCAATTATTGAGCAATTTTCCTCTCATATGACAAGATAATAGAATAAATAGCCTTTGATACTACAAATTGTTCTACCCTCCTGATTAACATAGGGATTTCATATTAAAATTTTTTTTAATTTCATGGAAATGAATAAAAGGTACCAAACTTATAAAGTCAGTTTAGCATCTGATTGATGACTTAGCTCACCATCTAACGGCCTGTTGCATATGTGTATCTCCTTGTAGATAAGCTAAATTGGGGTTAACCTGGACAATCTAAATACAACTTGAACTTCATCATTTTTTTAATATTCCCTCCAAAAAAAGGGAGGGGGGCCTCTGCTTTACTAGAGAATTCTAAATACCCTTTGGCTAAAGTGTGTGTGTGTGTGTGTGTGTGTGTGTGTGTGTTTTCTTTCTCTGTTCTTCCACCCAGAATGCTACAAACTTAGCATTCCACAGCAAGTCTCAGAAGTATTTTATTCTGAAATCAAATACCCAGAATAGTCCTCTACAAGTCATCAAATAAAGCAATTGATAATAGAAAAGAGTGTGTATATATTATTACTCCCAAGGATTTCTTTAAAATTCTTTTGTTTGTCCCTGAGAAAGGGACACCCCTTTTTTCTGTTGATGTTTTAAACTTTCTGTTTTCTTAGCTTCTAGCTTTTTTCCCCCTTTCCCTCTGGTGTATGTGTTTTAGCTTAATAGTGCTTCTGAGTGCCCAGGGACCGCTGTGATAAGTGCCAAAGAAATACTTATGTAGAAAGATAGATTACTTTGAACTGGCTTTCATTCCCTTTTCTCCAAACAAAACTTTCAGTGTCAGAAAAAAATATATCAAACTTGCTACTGGTTTATAAAAATCAATGGTGTTTTTGCCTGCATAAGAAGTGTGGGATTATGTCAAAGAACTGATATAATTAATATTTGATTTCTAGTTGATAAAGGCTTCCCTTTAGGAGAAAAATAAATAAAATAAAGAAGAATGTCTCTAGCCTACCACTATTCTATTCAGGTTTCTTTTCTCTACCTTTTGTACAAGATTTAAAAGAAATTGAAAGGAAGTAAGTTTCTGTAGCACCATAAAATTTAAACATAAAAAGTTGTAAAACAAATACGCTATCAGAGCTGCTGGAGGGATGACTGAGCACTTAGGGCCCCACAAACAAACTTGGCATGTTTAATTACCCTTATCAAAGAACACAGAACTTTGATAATCTACTCTGTAAGATTGCTGCAACACTTGAGAGTAGTTGGAATTAAACATTCCCATTGATGATGCATCAAAATAAAAATCTAAAAAGATGATGAGGATGAATATGGGGTCCCAGGCGCTTTCCTTTGGCCCTTCATGGTGTTTATAATCACCCAGCAAACATCTGAAGCCCCAACATGTTCAAATGATTAATTTTAAAAAAAGAAACAAAGCAAAAGGAATTGGGTATGGGCAAGCCGGTGGCCTACTTCAAAGATTCCTCAAGAAGGCAGTACTTTGTGATGGAAATGCTTTCCCCCTGGGGTCTTCACTGCCACTTGGTATTCAATATGCTCTCCCATATTTTGCCTAGCATAGTTCAGCTATCTTCACTAAAGAAGCCAGACAATCCTTTAAATAAAGAAAACTACAAGAAGAAGAAGGAAAGAACAAAAAAAAAGATGATAGAAATCATTACAGAGTCAGTTTCATGGAGACCGTTCAACCTCGGGGAGCACACGTGATGCCAGACCTCTGGTACTGCACAGGGTGGTAAAACGCTTACATAACGTATGTGTGCTTTGAAACCAAAGAGGAGCATTTTAATTAATTTCAAGCTCTGTTTTGTCGGAACTGTCAACCTTTGACTATTTATGAAACTGTTTAAAAGCCAGTTTATCCTAGGAACATTTCTAGTCTTCTAAATCCAATTTGAACTTGACCTTGTATCCCCAAGCTCACCAGACGAACTCTCAAAGTATGCTGTTTTGTGCCTACTGATGCGTTCAAGCCTTGTAATCATTATTTATTACCCAACTGCACTTCAGAGCTAGAATGGGAGCCTTGAGTTGCTGGGGTTTTCTCTTCTTACAAGCCCTGTCACCTGAATGGCAGGCTGGATCGGCTCTTGCTGATTATTTTCATGGCTCTAAATGTTTAGATGCTTTCTTTCATTCTCTTTTGTTTGCCTGGATTTTCTAATTGCCTCCTCTAGGATGTTTCTTTAGTCCCACCTCAACCCAGCCGACTAAACCGGACTTTGTGCTCCATTGTCTGTGCGCACATCTCTTTGCACACAATTTCTTCTATTCGTCCCATGTCTCATAATAGTTTAAAATCTTTTCTTTCATACATTAAGCCTACTGTTTTCTGTGTCTGCCCTGGATACTTTTTGTGCCCACTTGACAATCTTAGACAATCTAGAGTTACTTGGGGAAAAGGACTCTCAATTTAGGGGGAAAAGCCTTTATACAGCTTTCCTGTAGGCAACACTATAGTGTGTTTTATTAATTACTGATTGATGTTAAAGGCCCAGTTCATTGTGGATGGTGCCATCCAGATACTGATGGTCCTGGGGTGTTAGAAGAAAGCAGCATGAGCAAGCCAGGGGGAACAAGCCACTAAGCAGCACTCCTCCATTGCCTCTGCATCAGCTCCTGCCTCCAAGCTCTCACCAAGTAGGAGTTTCTGCCCTGACTTCCCTTGGCAATGGAGTGTGGCCTGAGAGTCATAAACTGAAATAAACCATTTCCTTCCCAAGTTGTTCATAGTCATAGTATTTTATTACATATAAACCCCAACTATGATAATGTTTTATGGCAAGAACTCTAGGCATAAAATCACAATTTTTAATGAATGTTCATCTGTGTATCTTTCACATCGCCTCACACAATTCTTTGTTCATGCAAATTCTAAACCATCTGAACTAGATGGGATTAAAATCATCATATTAGTTGTAAAACAGAGATAGCAAAAATAAATATATTGTTCTTGATTGACAGCTTATAATAATCTTCCTTTTTTGAGCAGGCCTTTATATAAGGCAGAGTCTTTGGCTGTGTAAGTGCAAAACAAGACTCTTGACCTAAGCTGGAACAATGAGAACTTATTTCTTCAAGTGAAGCAGGAAGACATGATTCTAGACAAGAAAAAAGTTGGTTTTACATTTAGCTGGCTGGTCTTGCAATTCTGTCTATACTACACCCAACCCTATAGACGAAGACATGAAGACACAAACAGAATTCTTCTGAAGACAGTTTCAGAGAAGAAAGCATATATTAGATAAAGCATTCACAGTTGTTCCTCATGTTGGATCCAGAATTATTTTAAAATTTGTCTTCATTGTTCCTTTTCAGAATCATAAGGTAGTTTGTGTTTTTACCATTAACACTCGCTGTTCTGTATTATCTAGCTCAGGTTCCTTTGGTATTTATCACAGAATGCTTCCTTGTGGTTTACATGCGACCAAACCAGACTCTCTGAATGTGGCTGACGGTGGAGAATGACTGAGAAACCAAGGACAATGGCGATGGGCTTGGACTCTACGGCATGGATGGCTCTGTGTGAACTTTGTCAGTTTGGTTGCTTACCTTCCCGGACCTGGGGGGAGTTGGGAGGACCTTGGACTTTACATAGTGAAGGGAACCCTGATGGCTCTCTGGCCTGGAGAGGGAGGGAGTGGGGGTATGGGTAGAAGGGAGGGGAGGGAAGGGGGAGAAGGAAGGGAGGAGACGGAAATTTTTAATAAAAAAATAAAAAAAGATAAGAAGGTATGGTCGAGCTTAGTGTGTCTTTGGGAAGATCTTGTCAGGAATGTGCTCTGTGTCTTTTCTCACTTCCTGTATCTTTGTCTATTGCACATATATCAAATTATGATAAAATTAATAGCTTAAACTAGCATCTTTACATCTAGCGAAGGTGTCAAAAGGTCTAAAGTTTAATATGTCTTAAAGGCTCCATCAGCTCATAGAATTAATAGGACATAATTTTATTTTGGAAAGTCTAGTTCCTGGCATCTGCCTATGCTCCTTGGCGTGGTCCCTATCCTCAAAGATGGGCGTCTTTCTCACACTACTTACACCAAGCCCACTCTCTGCCTCTTCTTTTATTGTTAGGAAACACATGATGACATTGAATGCTCCAGATAACCCAGGATGATACCTTCAACCAAAGACCTTACTTCTAATATATTTACAGTCATTTTGTTATAAAGGATATCATAGTCACAGTTTCTGGAGGTTCTGAAGAGAATACTATTGAGAATACTGTGTTATGTTTTTCCTCTTACTACATAGACTCTTAAAGATCAAATCAGCAATTATATGACTTGCTTGGCTATGTATCCAATTTCCCATATTCCTTTCTAATAATTAATAATAATAATAATAATAAACCTACAAAAACATGCAGAAAACAGTTAGAATATAGATTCCTTAAAAGTCTGAAATTTGCCTGCCTTGTTCAGTGTTCTTTTCTCTTACAATGAACCCTGGTTTTGTAGGTGTTCAATAAACGTCTTGTAAAAATTGAGCCTAAATGGCTCCTCCATAAATGCTAGCATCTTTTTTTCCCATTTTTTTGTTCTTTATTTTGAAAGATTTAAAGTAACAGCACATAGTATTCTATTTCAGATAGTAATGTCTAACTTCGGTGGAGGTGTATTGTATATGTTCACATCTTTTGGATATGTTAGCTCTGGGATAGATCCTTTTTTCCTGTAATCACTATTGCCTTGAGTGAGAAAGAAAAGAAAACCAATGTCATGATTTACCATGTAGAATACAATACAAAATAAACAAAAAACAAAAAAATCCACAACAAACAAACAATAAACCCAAAACCAAAAACCAAAACACTATACTTAGTACCTTGCACACATGTCTTTATATAGGAAGATATATCTCACATTGGTGTCATATGAGAGTTCTCTAGGGACCACAAGGATATGTGGGTATTCCTTTAAAACTGTTCTTTGGTGGGAAAACCTGCTGCTCCATGTACTAACTTTGTGGTGTTTTCATGGCACCAAATAGAATCCCAATACTGGCCCATTTTCAATCTTCTTTACTTCCATGTGTTGCCCTTATTTTACATGGCGTTGTCTTCTCCATCTTTGTGGTCCAAGGATTGACACTATCTACAATGGATATGGAGACGATCCCTGTTTTCAGAAGGTCACTTACATTTCAGGACCACAGACAGTGACATCCCTGGTCCAGGAGACAGAGGTGTCACATACATTTTCTGGACTCTATTTCATACTCTGTTTCTAAATTTGCCCCCTTTCCTCACACATGTTTAGCTGCCTTGAGCCGACCTCTTTAGATTTACCTACTCTATTGGTTATTGATTATATGTTTGCAGGCATTCCTTACCACCAATGATTGCTAATGTGTTTCATTGGTCTTTCCAGGTTTACTTCCTGCTTTCTTCTTTTCGCACTTGGTCATTGTTTTATCCTCAGGCAAAGAATGCAGAGAATATTCATACACTCAAAGCTCAGTGTGCTCAGTCTCAGATGGACTCTACATATGACAAACTACCAGAAATGTTGAAATTTAATATACGCATGCAAGCTCAAACGGTCAAAACAAAACAGTGTTACAAAGCTTGGATAAATTAGCTGTGAGCCCAAATAATATGTTCAGAAGGGTTTCCATTATCTTCGAATCAAGTACAAAGTGGTAGGGAATGTATTTTCTTCCTGTTTTTCTGAATGGGTCAAGTAAGTGTAAGAACGACATCCTTTTACTTTTTTCCTTTGCACCTTATGTTTTTAAGACTTCCTCATTTTTGCTCTCTCCTCATATTTCTTTGGATCTCAGTAGAAGTCCACTTCCCTCAAGTCCAGTAAAACACACTCATATCTTTGATTTTCAAGTCCGACTATCTCCTTGGAATATTGGTCCTTAATATCCTTCCATTCATCCTCGTCTTAACCATGTTTCTGCTTTATACATTCAAATCTATTCAGATTTTCCTCTTTTCATGAAGCTGCCTCTGTCATTGCAACTGTCTTCACAGGTACATAATTATATTCTACTACCTTCACCTTTACTTTTCTTAACTTCCGTCTAATAGGGTGTCAAGGGTTTCAACTGCTCAAGGGAGCCTTCTCTCTCAAGGTTCACTGACAATTCTTTTATTGGAAGAGCTAATGGCTGTTTTCTTCTCCTCCATTTTGTTTTGACCTCAGATGCTTCCACAAAGTCCTTTGTAAATCCTGAGGGATAAAACCCTTCCTCAGTCTCTCTATTCCAACCTTAGAGGGCAGGTCCTCTCCGTCCTTGCTTTCTGGGACTACAATGCCTTTTGGAGAGTTTTCTATTAGTGTCATTTATCTTTATTTAATTATGCCATTTTATTCATCAAAATTAAAAAAACAACAAAACAAAATAGATTGTCCATTTTCTACTATCTTTTCTCTACCCATTATTCTTTTAAATTTTTGTATGGTCTCATGGGGTATTCAAGTGTTTAATCTCCTATTGTCTTTTTAACTCTTTCTATCCCAAATATTTTTACATACCTTTTAAAAATATATTAAATATTGGGTGGAACAGGCCTTTCAAAATGTATTTTCATTCCCCCATGTCTAGTGGTGTGTGTGTGTGTGTGTGTGTGTGTGTGTGTGTGTGTTCACACTTGCCAATGTAGGGAATTGTTATATGATTCTGAATATAATAAAATATAGATGCTAAAATTCATGCTGTTATTTTCTTGGAGTTGACTTTCAATATTATCACATCAAAGGCTTGGAAAGTCCTTCAGTTAATAAACCTGTTTAACTCATTTTGACCCACTGTTCCCAAACTGACTTGACCTTTTAAACTTTTAGCTCATCATTTTGAATAAAAACCAGCTGAACACTCAGGGAAATGCCATCAAAATGTAGCAAGCCTGTTTTTGGAGTCTGACCAACCTGCTGAAATCTTGACTTACCACTTATTAGCTCTGTGCGCAAGCTACTCTTGTAGCTTCTCCTCCTGCATCTGTTGTAACAAGTATCTCAAAGCCATCTTTCAGGGATTAATTACAGTGCAAAGGGATTGCTTCCTGTGGCACTGGGCACACGGTAAGAACTCTATAAAAACTGGAATCATCAGTGTCACCACCGTTATTACTATAGCCTCCATTCATCTTCCATAGGCCATACTACAGAATATTTTAAATTTAGAGGAATATTCAGGTAGAGCATCTTGTATAATTTTATTCCAATAAAACCGGGGTAAATGAATAATATATACTCCAGAGTGATGAGATATAGGAAAGGAGGAATTACTGAAATTGCTCTCCATTATTTGGTGTTATGTAATGAGCCAATCTGACTTGAAGAAATGACATTTCTTGGCAGATAAAAGAAAACTCAGCCCATGTATTTAATCCTCAACTCATTTTTTTTCTCAGTGTAAGAATTCCCACAGTTAATAGATGGTTTATAAACACTTGTAAATTAAAATGTATTATTTTCATCATTAACTGCTGTTTTAAAAATAGTCACTTGAATGAATTCATTTCCCTCCTTCTTCATTGAATTCTACTGTGGTTGGTATTATTAAGTCAGTGGGCAGCCATGGTCACAGAATTATATAGCTCCTATATTCCTCCCAATGACACTTAAGACATGTCAAAACAGTGCCTTGGATGTGTAGGGATAAAAAAAATGTCTCCAGTGAAAATATAAATTTGGGGGTTATCTTTTGTTTCTGTGTTGATATAAACTAGGTGGTTATTACCCAGGGTACAAGCTAATGGATGAAAGGTGTAGCATGTTTCATTTAATAAGTGAAAAAAGTTGTTTTAGAAACAAACACTACATGGTGAAATAAAATGATATACCCCTTATTTCACATACCCCTTAGTACCGAAGTTTAGATTGAAACTGATCAACTAATTTAGAAATAGTTAGCCAAATCACTTCTTTCCTTGAAGCTAATGCTGAATAATATCATGCCGTTATATTTTCCTAAATACATCTTTTAAATGTTTTTGCAAGCATACTGGATGGAGTGCATCAACTCATTGCCCCCCTGTTTGGATTTGCTTCAGTGGTTTCTAGTTCATGGAAGCTGCTGAGGATGTAAAACTGCCCTCAAAAAAGACACTACAGTTTTTACCCAGTCTGTGTGGGTTGCTCCTTTTAGGAAGCAATACAGTGCCCTAAAACCTAAATTGCAGCTGCAAATTATTACTGCCAATACCTATAAACTCTCATATTGACCAAACGACCAAAGTGCTGTTTCTGAGACTCCTCTTTTATAAACCGATTAACACTACCTACTTTATATGGTGACTTTGAGGATCATGTAAATAATGTCTATAGCGGTTCTAAGTATGTGGTCAGTTGTATCATGTTCGCCATCATCATCTTTACCTTCACTTGGCTAGCTGTGGTACCCTTTACAAGTTCAGATTGCTCAGAATGGTTGCCACCACCCAAAGCATCTAAACTGGTTCCCAAACCATTTTCTTCTAGTTGTTGTCAGTGTAAATTTTAACTCATGTGTTTCCCATTTTCTTTTGACCTACCTTCATAGAATATGATCTCCTTGTTATGTTTAATATTGCATCTCTACTGCCTAGTAGAAATCTTTGCATATTCCCAGTTCGTACCAAAGTAGTTTACCATAATATGATTTTATTTAAAGGGCTCGGGATGATACTGTGTAACCCCATAGAAATATCTCTGGCCAAGACTTCTAAAGAGCACAGAGGTGCAATTATATTGCAAGTTAGTGGGGGAACTGAAAGGATCTTAACCTTAAACCAAGACGTGATGAATGGATAGCAGGAAACAAGCTTTGAATGACAGAAGCTTCTCATGGGTACCCAGAGTGTACATTCTCATTTAATTACATTGGCCTGATGGGATCTCTATTCTAATTGGGGCTTAAGTACTATATAAGTTTAACCCATTCATTCCAGGACTCTGTTTAAACTCAAGATAAATAAAATGCTGCGAAAAGACGAAATAAATGTTATATTCCACTCACCCAAACATGAAAATGGATTTTCAAAATGTGAAATTTGCAACCAGCATGAGTAAGCAGTTCCAAGTGGAAGAGGAGTCAATCATCCCCCATGGTCTCATGGGACCTTTTATTTGTTGGCTAATTAAAATGACCTGAAGTGTTGAACCTTCCTTCTCTGGGGATAATTTTAAATTCCTATACTTCCCGGGGGAATGGCCATATTGCTTCAATCTCATTTTTCAATGGGGAAATAAGGACACAAGCAAACCAATTAGCATTTCTGGATTCAGAGTCTTCAGAATTTTTAGTGGACGCCCTCCCTGCACCACTCATACAACTTTCTAGCAAAGATAAAGTAATGAGACCTAGAGAGAAAGATGCTTTGCTTAAATGTATGTACATTTTGGTGGTTTTTTTTTCTACATTGAACTGAATTTTTTTCAGCAGACAATGAGAAAGTAACCTCATGGTAAGATTAATCTAGAATGCTCCATTTGTTAGGAAAGGCACTAGCCACCGGTGGAAGTTCTGTGCAGTAAGAGGCCACTTAGTCATTTGCCATGTTGGTTGTAACTCAGGTTGTGTGTATTAAACCCATGTTTCTATTTTGCATATAGGTCAAGAGAGGCTACAAGGGCAAGCCTATATGTGCCTACTGAGCTCTCATCTAACTGCAACGTCCACACCTCTGATCCTGAGTCAGGCGTCTATCACAAGAGTCACTCTTTCTCACTGTCTGTTTTGGTGCTGCTTAAAATGAAGAATGTTCACATTTTTAAATGTCTAAAACGCTGGCTAAAATGAACACTGTATAACACATGAAAATTATATTAAACTTCAGTTTTTGCAGATAAAGTTCAATTGAAGTATAGTCATATCTGTTTGTGGACATGTGACAGTTTTATTGTGTCACAGTTAACAAGTGAGACCATAGTGGCAGCAAAACCTAAAAGATTTATCTCATGGCCCTCTGTAGAAAAAGCCTACTTGTCCCTAGTAGAAATCATTATGCTAGATTGCTTGACAAAATAACAACGATGAGAAAGAAAACAACAACGGAATAAATGAAAAACTTGAAGCTGTGGGTTCCTAATAAAGATATCTGTATCGCATCTTCCTTCCCATGCCCAAATCTCAGGGAACATGATGGAAGAGAAAACAAAAGTAATCTAAGAACCTGAAGTCGGAGAAGCTTGCTCTGAAATGCGTCTTCTGGACATGACACAGCATGAACTCAGTGGAGCTGTGGCTACTTTCACAGGACAGCACAAGACTGATTAACATTACATCCTGGAAGGAGGAAGGGCTCCTACGTCTCCACGTTTCACTTGGGGACAACTGGCAGTTAATGGTGTGTAGCCACTGATATGCTTGCCCATGGTCCAATAAGCCTCTCTCACCCATGCTCATGCAGGACACCCTATTTACACCCAGTGGTTCACACACATGAAGAAACCCATGAGAAAGTAGGGCAGGGAGTCCTGAGGAAGAAGAGCTTCTGAGTAGCATAAGGAAAAGAAATAGAGAAATGAGGACCTAATTTATTAAATATAAGTATTTAACTGTCAAAGAGTAGGAAAGAAAAAAAACAGAATTAATAATAAGAGCGTCAGGAAAAAAATAAACTAACATTATCACAGGGCCCATGCATGGCTGTACCAGGTCCTCTGCATATATACTGTAGCTTTCAATTTAGTTCTTTTATGGGACTACAAAGAATGTAAACAGATGGATCTCTGATTCTTGAGTCTTCACGTGGGTCTGTTTTGTTTTTCTGTTGACTTATCCTGTCCAACTTCAAAATGACGGTTTTCATTTTATGTATTATATTTTACTTTGTTATTTTTGTTGTTCTCTCTTAGAAACCTGTTGTTTTCTAATAAGAGCTAGAAAGGGATTGGATCCAGACTGAAGCGGAGGTGGAGAGGAACTCAGAGTAGTAAAGGGAGAGGGAAGTCTTTTCAGATTAGACTGTAGGAGAAAAGAATCTATGTTTAATAAAAAAATTAAAAAAAAAACATGTTATACAAGGTAGACAAACTCAAGCGTCTAAAACAAAGGCAATTATATTGATATGTGAAGAACAATATCTAAAAACAATGTCCGGACTGATGTTACAAAACTTCACACCTATATCGTGGTGAATATGGTCATGTTGTCCTTAAAAAGGTCATAGGCATTCCAGTTAGGATGTATTTTCTTACATGAGTCAGCTAACAAGAAAATCTTCTGATCCATCCTGATTCATAGAGTGCACTCAGCTTTTTATGCACTTGCGAAGTCAAAACAATTTTCATAATGTTACTAAGATGTCATTGGCCTTTCACACTCATGCTTCCCTGAGAACACTGTGGGGTTTTCTAGAGGCTTCAAGAAAAGTGATTTTTACCAAAGATTCAACTCAGAAGTAGAAATTCCATTTCATATAACAAGTGGGTACGGAAGAGAACTGCAATATCAAAACAAAGACACTCTTGGCAGAGTCTACTTTAGTTTTAGAAAACATGGATGTTTAATTTAGCCTTAGCTTTTGCCATCTATAGCAACATAAAATGATTAATATTATTTAAGAGATCTCTATTTTAATTTCCAATGGGGTGAAATAGATATAACTGAAAGACACAAAGTTTAATATAAAAGTGGAGCACTTCTCATAGCCAGAGTTTTCCCATCATTTTCTGTGCAACCCCAGTCCCACCCCATGATATGTCTTTCTAATTATAGTTGAATCTCTAAGTGTGCATCTATATATAAATTACCTGAGAATCTATATTGTATCAGCTCCTTGTTCCCCAAACCCTCCAAAGTGTAGCACAAGTTGCTATAGTTTATTTCCTTATGATTCTAGCGCAGGTTCATTTTAAGGCTGTATTAGGTAAGCCTTCCAGACTTTACTGTTGGTGGTTTCCGGAATGGGCTGAATCCCCACCAGCACCCCACCAGACATCTGCTGTAGGTCTAATCAAAATATGTTCCTTCAAAATATGACAGTGTTTGCAGATGTGGTCGTTAAAGTGTCAACTGATTTAAAAGATGATGTTAAGAAGACCTTAGAAGAAATGATCAATGTACATACACAGGAAGGACCTGTGGGGACAGGAAGACTATCATGTACAAAGGAGAGTGATCTCTGGAGGAACTAAGTTTCCTGTCACATTGATATCATATTTCTTGCCTCCAGATCTGTGAAGACGTATTTTAGCTGCCCAATTACACGATATATGACATCTTAGTATGATTCCAGCCACTTTCTTAGAAATCTAAATGCATCCTCCTTCTTTAAATCCATGTTTATTCTCCATTTATTTGCATAAGTTTTGTTGTTGTTGTTGCAACTTTTCTTAACTTATTTTATATCTTTTTTAATCTCCTTTATTACAAACTCTGCAAAGACTGGGTATATCTATCCTTTTCATGATACCAAAGGAAAACCGTCTGGCTTTACTTGTTTCTATTCATTTTCCAAACTTAGGTTTTGCAAAAAGAAACTACTAGAAATAAAGAGCTTGTGAGTGCTAACCTTAGAATATCTACTTCTTAGACTAATCACCCTGGAGAACCTGGATCAATATTAACAGTGCCTCTTGTGTATATTTGATATGGATATATTTGAAAAGAATTTAGATTCACTTCAGTGCATCCTTTGATGACCAATCAGTGCAAGATTGGTCTGCTTTATCAATAGAGCTACAGATTAGAGTCTTGGTTTCTAACAGAAAGCTGATGGGGAGGTTTGTGCTATGTGTACGTTCTCTGGAGATCCCAGAAGATCAGTAGGCAGAACAGAAAGTGTCTTTGCCATTTCCGTTGAAGAATGCTTCACTAATTCCTAGAACCATCATTTTGGAGGCTGACTACAGTTGATGGGTACTCCCTGTTTGGGGATGTGGCTTGCCCTACCTGAAAGATTCAGGGCTGCAGAATCATACCTAGGGACAATATCTTGGCTGAACTTCTGTCACGCTCTGCCCACCAAACAGGTTCATGAAGTCAGAGAGGAAACAAGTGAGAACGTTCTGATGGGCAGTAGGAGAAAATTTTGTCACCTCCAGACAGGGGTCCTGAATTAACAAATTCCATTTTTCTCATTGTGAATCACCTGCTTTTAATTTTTGCATGAAGCCTACAGAGTCAGTGTGATTATCCCAAAGGTATGCGCATAAGATCGGGGTTAGTACTTGCTAATGGAGAAAACCATTGATACTCTGTCTCTCTTCCATTTGTACAAAATGGGAATGATGATGACAGCCATCTGCTACTCATAATGAATGGATGTCAGAATTACTGCTGTGAGGACTGTTAAAGTGTGTAAGGGTGAATCCCCTCAGTATTTCCCTTTATGAGAGTTCAAAAAGGGTCATTACTCTTCACTCAAGTCATATGACAAGAGAACAGTATGACAAGAACTCAACGTTCTCTTCTTCCTGATCCCAAAGTTGTATCCTAAGTCTTATCATGCAATGCAAAGAAAAAACAAAGCAAAACAAAAAACAAACATAAAACTTCTCCTACTCTTTCTCTTTATTCTTGTCTTTTAATATTTATATTTAAATGATACTTCAAGGTGGCCTCAGAGACCACTGTTCTAAGCACAGTTTGGGGCATAGACACCAAGCTTTTCAGTCATCTTGCTTGCTTTGCAGTCTCTCCTGAGAGAGAGTGAAACCAGAATTCTGTTAGGCACTAAGCTCCCAAAATGAGTACTCAGCAATCATTATTCTGTGTTAGCAAACACTCTACCATTTCACCATATGTATGAAGCCATCAGGGGCTCCCTTTCATGACCTCTGTATCTTCTTCTGATCGGATGGAAAGAAGCATACGACAAGATGATTTTCAGGTAATCTCTGGCTTCAATGAAATAAATGTATAGGGACTGAACTTGAAAGCTTGTAGCATTTGACAGAATATCAATGGAATTGTTATGCACAGCTGTGGCTTGGACTGACTATGTAAAATTACATCACAGCAGATGAATGGCACCCTTTCAGCAGCCCCGAAATGATAACCTTGTCAGCTATGTTTAAGTTTTGAGACACAGAAAAGTAGAAAATGCCCCCATGGAACCACTTAGAAATGCAAGGCAGTCACATTTGCAATTACATGGGTATGACTTCTCATAAGACAGGGCTAACATAGGAAGGCAAAGAAATAGAATAAAATGTGAGTCTGTAACCGTTTCTCAAATTGTTACCTGGGCACAATTGTCACTTTGCTTCTGCTCAATTAACTTAATTATTCTGCATTAAATAAAATATCAATTAATAAAACAATCCAAAAGCATTTCTTGCTCATGAGTTTTAAAGGCAAATTTTAGAAAAATATAGAAACTATGTGTTTTTTACATATACACATGCACGCACATACACACACATATAAAATGCAAGGGAAGTTGAATATATATATATATATATATATATATATATATATATATATACACACATATATATATTCCTTGCATCTTTTTTAAGATAACAAAAAATAAAACCATTAAGTCTGAATCCAAACCCTCCAAAGAGAACTCTATTGACACTAATACCCTTCATTAGGACTCTAGATGCATCTTTAGATTTGGGTAAGTATGAGCCCTTGACCAATCTGAGTTCTATCTGATGCCTCTCTTCCTCATGTCCAGATGTTAGTCCTTAGTTTCAATAATGTCAAAACAATAATATTTATCTCTGAAGCACTATGCAAGAAGAGCAACTGTCATGACTCTAGAGGCCTCTGTGTGTACTGTGGAGAAGGCAGAGTTCACCAAGCAGAACTTACAGGAGCACTGTTGGGGATAACATCCAGCACACAGAATGATCATTAGGAAGTGAAAGGTTAGCAAGGGTAGATTACCTCTATAACTAGCGAAGGTGTGCCAACGAGTCTCTGCTTTCAATAAGCACTTCTATCTATGTGAAACAGAAGTTATTTATTCAAAAGAGCATCTGTGTATCTGTGGGGGACTTTATGAATCAAATGGAGACAGGAATAGTCAACCGTGATCATCTCTGCTTGGGCAGTTACAGGTAAGTTTATTATGAATTAACATAAGAGAAGGAGAAACAGGCCCTAAGGCTAACAGACTACTCAAACTGGAGCACGCTGTGTTTCCATTGGAATATGTGTGTGTGTGTGTGTGTGAGAGAGAGAGAGAGAGAGAGAGAGAGAGAGAGAGACAGAGAGAGAGAGAGAGAGAGAGAGAGAGAGAGAGAGGGAGAAAGAGAGACAGAGAGAGAGAGAGAGAGAGAGAGAGAGAGAGAGAGAGAGGTGGGATTCCCCTCTGCATGCTATGAATACCATTCCTTTAGAAAGAAACTGCTTTGAGCCTATAGCAGAGCAGGGCAGAACAGAGTGAGGTGGGGAAAACTAAACTGAATGCTGGGAAAAAGAAGGCGGAGTCAAAGAGAAGCCATGTGGCCGAGCCAGAGACAGTTGCCATAACTTTACCAGGTAAGCCACAGCCTCATGGTGATACACAGATTAATGGAGATGGGTTAATTTAAGATATGAGATAGCCAGAAATACGCGTAAGCTATTGGCTTACAAGTAATATGATTTCTGTGTGATTATTTCTGGGTTGAACAGGCAGAAACAAACAAACGGCCTCTTAAAATGTGTGTGTGTGTGTGTGTGTATACGCATAATATACATACATACAGTAGAATTGTATGTGTATGTGTGCTTTGTTTTCATGTATGTATGTATGTACACCATATGCATGCACTGTTCATGGAGGTTTGCTGGACCTAGAGTTCCTGGTGGCTATGAGCTACGATCTGGGTGTTAGACTAACTAAACGTGGGTGCTCTGAGAGAGCAGCAAGTGCTCTTAACTACCAAGAAATCTCTCTAGCATCCAAAGGATTTTTTTCTAAGTTTAGAATGATTGTAGGAAAAATTGAGTAACAGTTCACACAGAAGGATAAAGGAGGACTAAAAGTTTCCACAAATTGTTCTATATTAGTAGAAAGAAATTTTGGTGGGAATGTGTACATGATGAGGGATAAACATAAATGATATTTTATTGAAAAACAAAATGGCATATATAGGAGATGGTGCATTCCTGTCACCATGACTCCATAGTTAGGATTTCAAACTCTCTAGTTCAAGTTACTAAGAATTCTGGAAAAGAGGAATGTTCCTAATAAATTATTGAAACTATGAATTTTCAATTATTTAGAGATCTCCCCCCAAAAACCTCTTAAGATTGCACTTGATTTATGACAACTTATATCTCTGAGATATAAAATATAGAGACATATTGTTCAGCTGCTACCAGCCCATTGATCAGACAAGGAAACTCTTCAATTAGTCACAAATAGAGTGAGAAGCTCGTATGTCAGTATCTTCTCCCACCTTTGATAGCATCCTGCTTTCTATGCTAGTAGGACTATGACTATGTTTTTTTCTTCTCCCTCCCTCCCTTCCTCCCCCCTTCCCTCCTTTTTTTCTTTCTTTCACCTCTGATTTCTAAAGAGGCTTAGAATTCTTCCACAGATATGATAGGTTGCTACTTCTCATTTGAATATTTGTTTTTTATGCCCCCAACTCTTTGTAAAAACATGACTTTCTGTTTATATCTCCTTAATGTTTTTGTGTGTCCCAAAAACAGTACAATGGGGATAATTATATAGAGATAGAAAGTTCAGTATTTCCCATTTAATCCTAGCAGGTAACTAGGTGGATATTAGTAACAAGAACCTTTTTTTTTTTTTTTTGGTTAAGGTTCAGATAAAGAATATTTTTTTTTTGCAGGGTATAAGATCTTCATTGCAACAACTCTATTCAGTAAACTGTTAGATAAGTCAGACACAATATATTAAGGCCTAGACCCAACTATGTCCCAGTTAGACTTTATTTACAAGTCAGCATATAGACCAGATTTGGCCCATGGACTATAGTTTGACAACACCTATGTTTAGAGAAAATGAATTTTTCTATTGTTTTGTAATACTGAAAATGAATTAAGTACCAGTGTGACCCATTTTTTATATTTGTCTTTTCACATAGTGCCATATAGAATATATTGATTTATCCTATCAGAGTTGAATTACCTGCATCTCTTCCACATTCTGCTTTATAATATCAATGAAGCATATCCAGCTATTACATATAAACTATACATACATATACACTAGATACCTATACATTATATGTAAGCATTTTTACCTATTCCCTGTCATCTAGTGATATACAAGTTTACATTATGATTAAAACTTTGTGCTCTATGTTTTAAACTAACTTTTTACAATTTTTTGAACAAGATAAATTTTGGTATATTTGAATATAGATGCAAATCTTTATACAGTTTAGAGATCACAACTACCTGTGGATATTTATATGTTTACCTTCCATAACCTAGTGACTTGATGATTATTCTACAGCTCTATGTGTCTATAATTATTTGTGATACCTAAATAATATCATTCACAGTATTTATTAATGCTTAGCATTCTTGGGACTAAATTCTCTCCACATTTAGGAGCCTCAATATTTATCAAACCTAGAAATGCAAATGAAGACAGATTGTTGCCTATTTTGCATTTTTAGTAAGCAATACCTGAAACAAATTTTATCTATTACTATTTCTAATTCTACATTGCTGGAAATTTCATCAATTTTAAAACTGTAAATTATAGGACATTATGAACCATTATAAAATTTTTACATAAAAGCAAGAAGTTCATCCACATATCCATGTATATTTCTGTTTCAGTTAACTTGTGTCTGTCCATCTTATTGGAGTAGAAAATTTACGTTTAGAGCATTCAGTGATGAGCAATTAGGAAGCCTTTTGTAAGAACTAGAAATGATACACTAAAACAAACCATTTTCACGTGTTTGTTCATGTACTAAAATTAAATGATTCTGTAAAGATAAAAAAAGTCCTTATTGTGGTACATACTCAGGATATGCAATTACATTCAACTACTTGTATCTGCAATCATCAGTCAAAACATATTAGGTAAAAGAAGACATGTACATTTTTCTTCACTGCAAATGAGAGTAGTTTTATAATTTTACTAGATTGTTATAGAGAAGCATAAGTAACATCCCCACTCTAGTGCACATTAGTTTTTAGGTTCATCTTACAATAATATGTGAATAGACATGACATCTGGACCTCTGCTGTTCAGATCTAAATTATATTCCTGTACCAAAAGCTCAAAATGACTCACTTTAAATCCAAAAGCCAGCAAGGAATGGTAACACAGACCTGTAGTCTCAACCAATGTAGAGGCAAGTAAAATAGATCTTGGGCTTTAGATTTGACAGTTTGGTGAGATTTTTGTTTTAAAATAGAAAATTCAAAAGAAGGGTAAAGGGGACTAGTGGTTCATTTCTGCAGTGGAATTCCCGCTGAGCATGCCAGGACCTAGGCTCAGTACTGCAAAAGGCAAGCAAGCAACAACAAAAAGAAGAGCCATGAAACATCTAAAATTTATACTTCACCAGCTCATAGGTACACACGCACGCACACGCACACAAACACACACACACACACACACACACACACACCCCTCAGATGTTCAGCTTCATAGAGCTAGTCCTCTCTTCACCAAGCAAGAATCCAGGACATTGAACCAAGGGACCCTATGTCTCAGAGAACCAGATCCGTCTTGTGTAGTAAGGGAGATGACTATCTCGAGCCTACTCTCCACCCAGAAGATGAAAATACAGAAGACTATCCACTTTCAAGGGTGCCATCCTCCTTACTATACAGGTAGAAGCTTTCCAAGATTAAATAAAGCATTATCCTCCCTGACCTAGACATAGTCTCTTCAATGTCTTGCATTTCTGTTGTAAATAATAACAGTTATCTGGGGTTTTAAATTGGCATGCAATCAACCCCAATTTGCTGAGTAACAGTGCTATAAAAACAATGCAGCATACTAATCATTTGCATTGTCCATTGGTCCTTCAAAGGTTCCCATTTTCTCTAATTACCGTCCAAGAAATTTCTACAATGGACAAGTTGAAGGAAGGGCATCTGCGCAGTGGCTAGGCATGAGTTTTCACTCTCTGGTTACAGTAAGAAAAATCAGCTTTCTACAAGTTCATGAGTGAGAGGAACCAAGCACCAGTAAATTGTGGTTCATTTGGAGATTAGAATTTCATACAACTTCATGTATTGTGGCATTTTTGATTCCCAATATTTAGCAATGCAAAAATTGTTCTCAGCTCATAGGGAGTAGGTTAATTTGGTGATGGGATAGAATTTTCTAACATGTTCCCTATACTATGCCATTTTTACATTTTATCATACTATGCTTGTTTTTATCTTGTAGTTATTGCTAATCTCCATTCTAAAACTGAAGATGATACTCATCCCCTTTCTCTCCCTATGTTGTCTCTATCTCTTTCTCTATGGATTTTTATGCATCTCTTATACTTATTCTCTCTCATGGATCTCTGTTTCTGATAGTTCTCTCTGGCTCTCTCATTTTAACTCCTCCTCCTTTCCTCCGTCCCTTCTTCCTATTGTAAATTATGGCAAAAATAATATTCTGCACATATCTTATGCCATAATTCCATCTAATTTTTCATGATTGATTCTCTGCAAATGAGAACTGTTATTCATTCACTGTCAGGAAATCACATTTTTGAAGGGAAAAGCTTGGTTTCTAAGCAGGGTCACCAGGAACACAAACCTCTGGGAAAAAAAAAATAATAAAAGAGTGTTCCCTCTATGGTGCTTTCTGTTCCTTTGATTTAAAACATCTCCTGCCACGGTAGAGTGGCAATACTTCAAACATAACCAGCTGGATACGGGATGCTTTCATATCTAACCTGCCCAGTCCACTTCATGTAGGTTACACCAGCACGAGCCTTCTTCATGGGAGAGGATGGAGAAACTGACAGCTTTCACCTGGAGGGGAATTGGAAACATCACAATCTGCTCTGTAATTACCAGGACGACTGTTAGGATGTGATTGATTCCACACACAACACATGTGGGGATTTGGGATGTGGGGAGAATAGTAGTCAGTGTCCAATAACCCTATGAGAAACAAAATATCACGCTCCATCCAGAGATGGGGCCAAAGGAACTGCCTTGTAAAGGAACTCGTTGTTACCAGGCCGTGGACGAATAAAGGTTTAGTTTTCATTTTACCCTACTTACAACTTCCCCGTGGTACTGAGAGCCTTTGCCTTAATGAACCAAAATGGCAAGAATTAGCTAAACTATAAGAAACCAAATATGTTTCACAATTTTCATAGAAATTAAGTTTCTAGATATGACATACCTAGAACTATGCATAGATGACATATTAAATCATTCTCTTCATGTGCATGTGCTTTCACGTGTGTCTGGGTGAATGTGTGGAGGTCCGAGGGTAAACCTGAGTGTTTATCTCGTGTGAGACAGTGACTTCCACTGGTCTGGAGTACATAGATCCAGGCAGGCTGGCTGTCCAGTAGGTCCCAGTTATTCTGTCTCAATTTTCCAACCACCCGGATTACGGCTGGCTACCACTGTACCACATACAGGCTTTTTGTATAGGTTTTGGGAGTCAAACTCAGGTCCACACGTGGACAAAGCAAATAGTTCAGAAAATGAGCTAGCTCTCAAGCTCACTTATTGAGCTTCTATCAAAATATTGGTCTTGAATTACATGGTCATTGACCAATAAACTATTACATATATTACCTCCTACTCCCTCTCTTTTCCCATTCCTGTTTGTTCCTTAGAAGAGTCTTGTTTGCCATGAATGTGTACACGCTAAGGATGTTACACTGGCCAGCTGTGTAACTATGGGAGAAATGCTTACTGATAGGAGAAGGCAAGACCCAGAGCCTAAAGAAATTAGAACTTTCTAAAGTCTAAATTGTGATATACTTATAGCCAAATACCCTGCTTTATTTTACAAATTTCTGCTGAAGAAATCTTTAAGACCATTACATTGGGGACTTTTTCAATGCTTATCGTGGCATTACCACCAATCTCTATCTGTAATCTTTGTGTATGGTCCTATCTTGAGCTGTATATTACTGGACCAGGTGAGTGTTACTAAAGAGCGTGTCAGTGTCCTTTAGGAAAGGAATATGCTCAGAGCCATATGTTAGGGCTGATAGTCTACCACAAGGTATATATGTATGTATGTGTGTGTGTGTGTGTGTATACACACACACACACACACACACACACACACACACACATATATATATATATATATATATATACAAGGTGAGAGAAACACACATCAGGACACTGTTTCAGCAGCTTAAATGAAACTTGATGAAGGTCTGGCCTTAGGGGCTGTTTTCTTCTAAGTTAAAAGGCAGAAGAAATCCAGGGCATTGCCTGAGGGCTCATAGCAATACAACCTGCAAAAAGAACTCAACAGAGTCCTAGGCATTTCCTCTGTGACCTTCCAGAATTTTCCTTGTGGTTAACAAGCACTTGTGGAGCACCCACACAATGAGGGTCTAAGAATTATATTTTATACTGGAGACCAATGAAGTTCTCTGTAAAAGAAGTGTTGAGTGTCTAGTGTTATAGCATGTTCTTCCTTCCAATTTAACATCTGAAAGACACAAGGGACCTGAGGAATTATTTCAAATTCCATGCTAACAACGGTCATTTATCCACTCACATTTGGCTTTACAGGACACTTCCAGCTTCCTTGTGGCTATTAAATTATGAGTATTCTATTATTCAATTAGTTCTTCCTGGCTCCTGGAAGTCAGAGTTCAGAGCTGAAAGACTGGTTAGATTCATGAGATATTTACATATGTTCATCACAGCACACTCTTTAAGATGACACTCATTAGAGTAAAATATCTGATTCTCAGGGTGTTATGATTAGAGGCATTGCAATGATAAAGACTCTGCCGCAGGGTGGCAAGATCCACGGCAATCTGATGTGAGGCGCACTCAAGGAAGGCCTCCTTGAGAAGAGCGTCGGAAGAATGATGGCGTTTCCTTTTTCTCTGAGGCTGCAGAGGGGTCATTCTTCTTCTTATTAATATTAACCTCAATGCCCTCAAAACGTTACTAAATGAGAATCCATGAGCTAAGGGAGGAAAAAGAGAGAGAATCCTTCCTGGTTACATTTGCTTAATTTCTGTCTGAGCTCTTCAAAAGTTTCTGATAACTGGAAGAAACCTTTTCTAAAGAAAAAAAAAACATAAAATAAAATAATTGAAGTGTGATTTCTGTTTCACTTCAGAGTAAGAAGTATTAATAGTACTGTTCATCACTGGATCATTGTTTTCATACAAATATATAGCACGTGTTGTTATGGTTGTATTTGTGGCCCCCATAGTTCAATGTATGAATGCTATTGTCCCCAGCTTGGCATGTTGCAAGATGATGAGATCAATAACTGGGGTATGGGATGGGTCTTCTGGTGACTGAGAACACGCCCTCAAAGGACACCACCGTTGTATTTAACTCCTTCCTCTGTCTTCTAGTCAGGAGGGAAGGGTTTTCTACAACGCTTGTGGTATTGCTGCCAAGATGAGTGGCCTCACCATGGAACCAAAGAACTGAGGACCAAAGATCATTTGGTGCAGTTTTCAAAACCTTGAGCCAAAATCAATCTTTTTTTCTTTACAAACTGACTTACTAAGATGTGTTACGACAATGGGAATCTGACAGACAGGTATGTATTCCAATTATCCTTACTCTTTAGGTGTGAAAAAAAACAAAAACTAAAGCCAAAGTGGGAGAAACATTTTACCTGAAATCCTAAAGCTAATCCTCAGCAAACCTAGGAATTACCAGTGCAAGCCAATTTTTAAGTTCTACTTTGGCTAATACATGAAGGGAACAAAAGTGGTACGACCAGACCAGTATCAGTCATTAATACTTCTAGCCCTTTCTAAGCCCACTGACCCAGAAGCCACAGACTGGAGCCTCTAGAAGCACAGGGGCCATTTCTTAGTGATCTTTCTTTAAAGATTCATTTTATTATTTTGATTATTTTTATGGGCATATAAATTCTGATGCCATAGCTGTCTGTGTACCACTTGCGTTCCTGGTGGCCATGGAGGTCATAAGAAAGCAGTGGATCCTCTGGAGCTGGAGTTATAGTGCTTATGAGATTCCAAATATGAGTTCTTTTTTTTTTTTTTTTATATTTAAAAATTTCCATCTCCTTCCCTCCTCCTCCCCCCTCCCTCCCCTCCTTCTCCCCTTTCTCTCCCCTCCTTCTCCCCCTTCCCTCCCCTCCCCTCCACCCATACCTCCCCTCCCTCCCTCTCAAGGCCAAGGAGCCATCAGGGTTCCCCACTCTATGCTAAGACCAAGGTCCTCCCAACTCCCCCCAGATGGGGAGAGAAAAGTGTGAAGGGGAGAGCGGGGGGAGCTCGGAGGAATGGGGT